>NC_136463.1:186177988-186342988 GCF_902686455.1 Sciurus vulgaris | reverse complement strand
ACGGACACCGGGCTGGGTGTTTGTAACGTGGTGTGAGGCTCTGGAGAAAACAGATTCAAACGGTGGGGATGCCAGACCGAGCTGGGGTGGGGTGGAGATGCTGCAACAGGAGGCCACCAGGTCCCAGGACACCAGAGGCAGGAACCGACAGGTGGTCAGGTGGTCAGTTCATACTCTCTCTCTCTCTAAAGGCCCTGAGACATTAACATACCCCTGGAAATAAAAAGAGCGTCCCGTGGTCCTCTCCTTACCGCCACCCTGCAGCCGCCCGCAGAGGGACCGGATCACTTTGGCGCTCCCGAACTGCTTGAAGCGGGCTCTCAGGGGCTTGTGGTACCACTCCAGCGAGCCGACCTTCAGGACTCTGCAGGGAGAGGGGCACAGGCCCGCATGGCACAGAGTGTACAAACGCCACACGTGCGAGCATCTACCCCACCTCAGCCCCACTGAGGAAAAACCCCGGGCCCAGAAACCGTCAGGGCCGCTTGGGCGGAAGCCCCGGCTCACCTGGTCAGGTGGCAGGGGTCACAGAGCCAGCCTTGCTCCTCGGGGTGCACATGGCTGCAGCTTTTGCAGGTGAAAAGGCCACAGTCCAGGCACTGCCTCCTGCTGCTCACGAGGAGCCGGTAGGGCCGCAGGCAGCGGGCGCAGTGGGTGTCCTTCAGGTGGGCAGTGTCGGACAGCAGCTCCCTCTTGGAGCTTTCCTTCTCGATTCTGCCCCTCAGCTCCCTTGGGAAAATACAGAAACAATATCAGGTATCTTCTTTTTACAATAGGTGTTAAATGAACATGCAGGCGTGCATGCACACAAACTATCTCGTGTGCAGAGACGGAGACCCAAAGTCAGATCGAAGCAGCCTCAGGCATCCTTAGCATCTGGTGCCAGCCAAGCCCTTATTCTCTCCCTGGGGGGAGACCAGTAAATTGGGCTTAAGTGTGAGCGATCTGGCAGCTTGGAATTAAAACATAAGATCTTCTTGGAAATGACATTGCACGTAGGCATTTCTGTGGCTGTTAAATTGTACCAGAGTTTGATGACAGGGCACTGTGTCCTCCCCCAGGGTCACAGAGTCCTGAGGGCAAAGCTAGGTGATATCTCAGCTAGAAGTTTGGGGGCTCCTCCAGCAGGGGAGCAGAAATTGAGCTGAGGCCACAGGTATGTTCCTGGAGCAAAGCTGGAATGGTTTGGCTTGGAGAACTTCCAGACAGGAATTGTCCAGCACCTGAAGTCCCAGGAAAATCCCAGTTCTTCCAGCCCATCTGGTTTTAAATAACACAGCTTCCTGCTGAACCTGCCAGGTTGCACTCCCTGGAAAATATACTCCCAGATCACAATGAATGCTTTCCCTTTGTTCCAGATTTCAGAGACTGTCTGCCAAACATAATATTTTTAGTTTTTGATGAGGCAAAGTTAATCCATTTTTAGTGGCAAAAATTAGTGAGTCACTAGGTGCCATTGTCTTCTGAGGAGTCTGAAGTACTCAGAATTTTGATGGAAACAACCCAACGTGGCAAAGGTGACGAGGTGCTCAGAGGCTACTTGTGTTAGAAGTGGCTTTGACTGAAGTTCACAGTAGGCCCCGCTGAGCCCCAGTTTCAACTAACCATGTTCAACAAGAAAAAGAAGGTCGAGTATTGTATCGTAAGACAGAGAGCGAGTGGGCTCACGTTCACGCACGTGACCTTGATCATAGTGTTATTATAATTATTCCATTTTATTGTAGATTATTGTTGATCTCTTACCCTGCTAGCGTGTAGATTAAACTTTCCCACAGGTAGGCACACATGTAAACATACTGTGTATAGGCTCAGTACTACTTATGGTTTCGGACATGCAGCATGCATCCTGGAAATTGTCCTCTAAGGAGTGATACTGTGCTCATGGGGATGAAAATAAGACCCTTTTCTGGCTCTGTAAACCAAGGGTAAAATGAGCAAGAAGTCCTAGGACTCGAGGGGCAATAGTGTCATCTACTGACTCAGTGCAGGTGAAGCTGGGTCAACGCGCAAAGGCTTTGCCTCAATGAGAGGCCCATGAGGCGTCAGGAGGCGGGTGGGAAGGCGCATCTCCTCCAATTCCACTCCTGCCAAATCCCCATCCATAGAGAACCTGAAGGCCCCTCTCCTCCAGGTGGGTTTGACTGTGTTCCCAGATCCAGGCTCAGCACAGCAGGGAGAAGGACAAGGATATGTAGGAGGTGAATGAACAGCCCAGGCTACTGGTGATGTGGCTGGAAATTGATATACTTTAGGTGGTGAATCTGGTGGAAGCATAATTTTATTCTGCTTCAGGTTCTTTAAAATAGCTTCCCTTCACAGCAGAAGAGAAAGGGTGGGTGGAGGAGGCCAGGAGGCAGCTGCCACCTGCCAGGGCCGCGGGGCAGAGCAACCTACAGCTGTGCTTCTGCGCTCTCCAGGCTGGCCAGGTGTCACTCCACCGCAGAGACCCACAGGCAGAAGCCCAGCCTGCACCCACAAGTTAAGGTCACCTTTGCGGGTAGCAGACTCCCCAGCTTGTGACTTCATCAAATCAGGAGACCTGAAACCAGTCTGCTTGCTGTGCTACGCAGGGTGAAAGAAGGTGGTCCCAAGGAGGGCAGGGGGTGCAGGAAGAAGCCAGGCTGGGAAGGAGGGACCAGGTGGGCAGGGGAAGAGCTGGCCAAAGGGAAGACAGCAAGGATCCGGGACAGTAGGGGAATGAGCAGAATTTCCTCTGCAGAATGTGAAATCCAGAGATGTAGAGGTGCTCCAAGTGTGGCCCAGGGACCCCTGGAGGTCCCTAAGGCCATGTAAGAGTTCAAGGTCAAAGGGTTTTCATAACAACACTAGGACGTCAGTTGCTCTTTTTCCCTCTGATGCCCCGCCAGATGCAAAAGCAGTAGTGGGCAGAACAGCCCGGGCCTCGGCCTGGACAGAGGCAGTGGCCCCAAGTGGCTGAGCAGGGGCTGCAACTGCAAAGGGAAGGAGCAA
This sequence comes from Sciurus vulgaris, assembly GCF_902686455.1. Taxonomy (NCBI): domain Eukaryota; kingdom Metazoa; phylum Chordata; class Mammalia; order Rodentia; family Sciuridae; genus Sciurus; species Sciurus vulgaris. The sequence goes on along the minus strand of NC_136463.1, from coordinate 186,340,018 downwards.
CAGAGTTTTGTGCAAGTATGGTCTTGATGAAGCAGTAGGTTACTGCTCCTTCTGGAAGCGGACCCCAGGCACACCCCTTTTGGGACTCTGTGGGGAGAGCGGGTGACCCACCTGCTGTGAGAGTTCGCGGTGGACATTGAGATGTGAGAACAGGGCGACTGGTTGCACTGTGACCCCAGCTGAGAACTCTCATCACAAAATACCACTTTACCTGGACGAACCCCTGAGCTAGGTGACTACGCTGACTGCGGCGTTTGCAGGCATCTCCTCAAGAGTGGACACAGCTAGCCCACCTCCTCAGGGAAGAGGACCACAGCACTGTTGCTGGGACAGAGCTGAAAGTTCCAAGTGACAAAGCAGAATTTCGGGAAATCCCGTTGCCTGCCACGAACCTGACAGCTTCCAACACCCAGGGGTTTCGGACGAGTTCAGTGGTGAAGTGAGGGGGTCTCTTGTGCCGCAGGAGGGGCGTTGGCGTTTGAAAACATGCAGGACACAGAGAGGCGGTAGTTTTGAAGGACAGGCGAGTGAGGTCATAACACGTGGGTAGAAGACTCTTCCGGACAGGAAGGACCCATGGATTTTAATGTAACAGGAAAGGAAAAGGCCACTGAGCTGCTTCAGATTCCACGTGGAAACCAGCCTTTATGAAACTACCAAGCACCAGCTTTTTAAGTGGTCACGCAACCCAAGGTCATAACCCTGTGATGAGGCCTGGTGGATTCCACTTTCCAGCCCTGGACACCTGAGGCTAGACTGTCCTCCAGTGCTTCTGCTCAGACGACACATCACAGCACCCTGACCCCAAGGCCAGAGGAGCGCTGAGCTGTCTTCCTTCTTTGGAGGGATTTTTGAAAATGGATCAATGCTGCTCTTCTTACTCAGACTTTTGCTTTGGAAAAACAGTTGTTTTTCATAAAAATGATACTTATGTTAGCATGTAAGTGCTGCTATTCTTAAAATGAATGGAGTCTTTAAACTGCCCAGTTTTAAGTTCTACTCTGGTCGATATTGATAGGCGTGACCCATGGAAACAACCCGTTTTGGTGTTTTGGAGAGTGACTGTGGAGGAATCCTAAGGTCAGAAAGTTTGGGATCCACTGATTTTGAAGTCGTTAGCTCTCTCTCAGAACGCGGAAAGGACGGGGAGATGAGAGCCAGGAGAGGAGATGACGGCAGGAGAGGAGAGACCGGCCCTTGGGCAAGCAGCACCTGGGAAGCAGGGCCCGTGGAGCAGGAGTAGAGCGTGTGGGCCTCGGACTCCCTGGGACACCCATGTCCAGGGCTGTGGGTGGTGGTCACAGGACAGCTGCAGGGGGAATCCAGGGAGATCCCTGCTCTCGGGGCGGTTTGGAGTCCCTGATGAAAAGTCAGAAATGATGGGAGGAAGCTTTCCTAAGACAGACAGAGCCCCTTCAGTCAGGGGGGAGGAGGGGAGGAGGGCCAGAGGCAGGGCGAAGCTGTCCGACTGTGTGTCCTGCTCTGCTGCTCTTGGGATGCAGACCAGTTGACAGCCAGGTGGCAATGTGCAAGAGTAAGGCGGAGAGACAACAGGGGGTACCCCCCTCCAGGCACAGCCTGGGGTGTGCCCTGCAGTGACCACACTGGGCAGGGCCCGGCAGTGGAGGGGAGGGAAAGTGGGGAATTGGGTAAAGGGCATCTCTTGGTCCTTAAGACTGAGCTCAGCAGGACGGGACAGGTGCTCAGCAGCCAGGGGGCTGGAAGTCGCTGGGATGGTCTGAAGAGGCCACAGCATGCGGGTGCCTGGCTGGGGTCGGGTCTCAGTGGTGGGTACTACCCACTGAGATCCAAGTCAGCCAGGACCATTGGCACAAGAGCGAGCAGGCAGCACATGGGCTCCTGTGAGCAGCAGCCACAGAGTTCTGCTTTCTTCCCCAAGGGGTGGAGACTCAGGAGTCAGCCCGGACATAGGAGAACTGCACCTTCGCATGGCGATGCTACAGCAGCAGCAACCACCCTAAGCACATGAAGAGGCTCCCGACCAGAAAAGGAGCAGGGGCTCACACAGGAGGGCCGCCTGGTCTGCGAGACTGACAGCTCTGCCGTGCATGGAGGAGGAGCAGACAGCCCACCGCCCGGGTGAAAGTCAGGAGGACCACTGCTTCTCTGCAGGTGGGAGCCGGGAGCCGGGCACTGGCTTCACTTCCTATTGCTATTGTATAAAATCTCTGCAGATTTCCTGTCTTGAAGCAACACACATTTATTCTTACAGTTCTGGAGGCCAGAAGTCCTACACAGGGTTCACTGAGCTGAAAGGAAGGTATCACAGGGGACTCCAGGGGGATCAGACCCTGGCCCGCCAGCTTCCACAGAGCACCGGCATCCCCAGAGCTAGAGGTTGGCTGAGTCTTCACGGCAAAGCCCTCTGACCTTCCTCTTCTCTCCCTTTCACTTGGATGACATTGGGCCCGCCCAGAAAAACCAGGACGGTCTCCTGTCCCACTCAGCTGATCAGCAGCCTTCACTGCGCCTGTGAGCTCAGTTCCCCTTTGAACAGAGCCCGGCACCCCCAGATCCTGGGCATTAGGACATGGGCATCTTCTGGAGGTGGTGGTCGCATCCCCAGATCCCTGAGAGGAGTGTGCCAACTGAGGTCTCACCCCCAGGCAAGCAGAGCAGCTTCTCATATAAAACACACACTCCAGGCCACTCCCGAGATATGACCAGAGGGTGAATCCGAGGGGACCCTAAGCCACTGATGGCAGGGTCATCAAAGCAAGGCCGCCAACGAGAGCTGAAGTGGGGCAGAGCAAGCACCCCAGGGAAGGGCCAGGGCGTGGACCCCGCATCCCATGGAGCTGGAGAAACAAGCTAGCCCTCCAGGCATCCAGAGGGTCTGGTCAAGATGTGGTCAAGAACCCACGGAGGAAGCCGTGGGAGACGGGCTGCAGAGCCCCTCCCAGCATCTCATCTGTGATCTCAGACCAGAGCCGCCCACCAGGCCCTGCACCGGCAGCTTATTTCCTGTCTCAGCCCTGTGCTCCACAGCCCTGGGAGTGGCCTGTCTGTGGTGACAAGTGGCCCAGCTAAGGGTGACTTCAAATTTCTCCTGCTCCCTTTTTAAGTGAGCCAATGTGCCCGTCTCACGCTGAGAGGTCTTTTACAGATTATCTTCGGAACTCCTGTCTGTTTGTGGAGATCGAAAATCCACATCACCACCTATTTGTCTTTCTGGGATGGTGACCAGGCCTAATATTTGATTTGTGGGCTGTGGACTTTAAAACAGGGTGTTCCATTTAGGTACAGTTCCGTCCTACCCCAGGGTGTGAGTCACCTGCGTTGCTCTGCCTGGTTGTGGGAACATCCAGTAATTTCTACCAAAACTACAGCTGGGTGGCCACCCCAACACACAAGGAAGCAGCTGGTGAGTGGACTTTAAATGGGCACCATGCGGGGCAAGCCTGACACTAGTGTGTGGCTCTCTAACGTCCAGGCTGGGCTTCCTAGCTTCCTGCTCAGCGCCAACTCCTTCAGGGCCAGGACGGGGTGTCCAGGAGTTCTGTGCTCCCTCCCAGAAGTTTACTTTGGCATATTTTGTGATAATATCCCAAAGTACTAACACGCGATGATTTCTTCTGCACTAAAACCTTTCCAACACCCAAGTGACCAGAAAGAGCACAGAACACCAGGAGGACGAGAGGTTCCCCAAACCATTCCCAAAACTCTGAACCCAGAGGAGACAGGGATGGAGGAACCTCGATACGACACCCAGCCAGCAGGCAAGTTCCCGACTGTGAAGAACTACAGTTAACACGCTTCTTCCACAGCGCGAAGAGTTTACGGGTGGAAGAGACTGGAGAGACACGGCGAGCGTCGGGCGTCTGGTGAGGAGTGGACCAGCGCAGACTGGACATTCCCTGCTAACGAGCCACTGGTTTAGGTGCAGTCGAATTTTTTTGGGAAAAAAAGATTAGAAGAAGAATAACACAAAATAGCACACAGCCAGACGTGCCCTGGATAGCCCCAGAGTTTACGTTTACTGGGTACCTCCCACAGGGCACCCGCTTCCTCCTCATCTGTCACTGGGGATGAAGGAAGCAGCCATGTGATGACGCTGGTGGGGATGAATGAGAAAGCTCGGATGTTTGTGTGCATTCAGCCACTGAGTCTGTCTGTAGTCAGGAACGGAGCCAGGGCTGGTGACAGAGCGGCAAACAAGAGAACCCCAGGGGTCAGGACCTGTGGGAGACACGCCAATGAGCGAGCGGCTGCTCTGGCACCGGGTGAGCACTGTGGGGGGATCAGGTGGGACAGGAGGTCTCAGACCAGAGGGGTGAGGTCCCAGGAGTGGCGAGGTCACCTCCCTCATCAACACGGAGAGTCTCCAGGGATGAAGAGCCGGGTGAGACCACGACCACAGGGAGAGTCTTGGGGCTGTGGGAGCAGGACAAGAGGGCAGTGAGGGAGAAGAAGGGCTGAGTGGACGGCCTCCCCTGGTGTCCATGCGGGAGAGGGTGTGACCAGGCCAGGGCTGGCCTGAGGGTGCTGGGCAGTAGGTGGGATGGGGACAGGGTTTGATGGCTTGCTGACCTGAGGAAGGTGGAGTGGGACAAGAGGGGGAGCGGTGACCCCTGGGACCCTGACCCGGGCGGCCGGGCCGAGAGAAGGCAGCCTTGGTGGAGAAGGGGTCATGAGACGTGGCCCAGGTGCCGTGGCCCAGGGCTGAGTTAGAGGTGAGGGCTCAGCTGGTGGACTTAATGTGGGGCCTGTTGTCCACACCCACATGGTCTGGCCACCATGTTAGGCCTCTGGCCACTAGGCACACATGGCTACTTAAGTTTAAATTTAAAGAAAATAAAATTAAAACTTTGGCTCCCCAGTCTCCGTAGGCACCCTTCAAGTGCTCTGTCACCATGGGCCTTGCCCGGCTGCCTCACTGAGAAAGGCAGACGTCCTTGTTCCCATCATCGCAGGTCTGGGCCACTGGAGACCTGGGGGCTGACGCTCGGGGGCAGGGCACTTGCTGAGCATGTGCATGCCCGAGGCCCTGGTTCCTCCCAGCACTGCTAAAAACAAACAAACAAAAAGGCAAACCAAACCCCTGGGGCTGGATGAGGCCCCTGGGAGGAGAGCACCCGGGAAGAGAAGAGGGTGGGGCCGGGACCCTCACACAGAGCACATCTAAGGAGCTGAGGAGACACGAGGGGCTGGAATCCAACATGCGGCTAGGGAGACCCGCCCCAGAAAGAGCTCAGGAACACTGAGCTGGATATCTCGAGATTTAAAAAGGTGCTTTCAAAAAATATGACGAGGTGAAACTGCTTGGTCCTCAGCAGCCGGGGGACTGTCCACGCCACTGTCTTCTCCAGCACTAGCATTTCAGTGGCTGCCCCCAGATCCACTCCCGCTTCCCTCGGTGAGCTTGGTGGTCACCGAGGCCTGCGGGTCTCCCCTCTACCCGGCCTGATTCCTCCTGGGTGACCTTCCGCAGAGGACCTGCGGCACAGTTTTGAGAAGCTGAAGTCTTCCTTTAGATTTGATTAGTTCAAATGGCCACACGAGGCTACTGGTTCCTGTCATGGATGGAGTGGCCTTCAGGACACTAATACGGTGACTAAACGGGGCATCTTTATCAAGAGGAGGCATCAGCGCGAGGCCTGGGGACACTCTGGTGTGAAGCAGCCTGAGGACGTGTTTGTGCGCTGAGCCTTCTGGAGATCCACTCAGGGGAGCACCTGGACCTGGCCTTGGGAGGGCCTGGCCTGGCTGTTTACCCCTTAATGGGCAGGAGGGGCAAGGGGGCTCCAGGAGAGTGTGGGACTGAGGAGGGTGAGGAGGGACTGGCTGCGGGCGCTAGAGGGCTGCCAGGAGGCAGCTGCCAGGGCCCTCTTGGTGCGACAGGAGCAGACCTGGGAAGCACCTGAAGCATGGGTGGCCATTTCCAATCCAATCAGCAAAATGGGCCACACTCAGGATGGGTATTGGGGCTCAGGGGAAGGCTGTGTTCTTATCTGTCTCTTTAACACGGCGACTGATTATATGACCTACTCCGTAGGAGCCAGGGGAGAGGGAATAACTGAGGCAACCCCTGGTCCGGGAAGTGGGGGAGAGAGGAAGGGGGACAGGAGGGTGGGTTTGGACCAGGTGAGGACAGCGCGCAGGCTCTGCCTGGTAGCCTGGAGGAGGAGGGGGAGCTCCTCTCTGTGAGCAGCAGCTGAGGCCTGAGCTCAGTGTCTGGAGGACAGTGACGAGGAGGAAGAGCCACGGTGGGGACCAGGAGCAGGGCCTGCCAGGGCATGGAGCAGGAGGCAGCCTGGCACCCGGGCAGGGGAGCCGAGACCTGTAGGCTGCAAGGCTGGGGCGTGCCCCTCCAGCTGTGGCCCTCGCGTAGGGTAGGGAGGTCAGTCAGAGGAGTCCTGGCCGGAAGGGCAGCTCATGAGCGAAGGCCAGGGCAGTTGGGTGGCCTTGAGCCCAGGGGAAGAGCCTTCAGGGTCCAAGGGAAGGATGCTAACGGACAGGGACACAGTGCAGCCATGGGGTCAGCAGGTCATGGCTAGGACAGGTGTGTGGGGCGGGAGGAGGGTGTCGGGCATGTGGGATGTGGGTAGGATGTGGGGCAATATGAATCAGCAGAGGGCAGTTCTGAGGGAGCCCAGGAGTGGGTGGCCTCAACGAGCAGGGTCAGGACGGAGGTATCCGAGGGTGCTGTGCTGGTGATCTCGCGGGGTACCACAGGGTGCCCATGGCTCTGCTGGTCCCAGGGACTGGGCAGCTAGGAGGGAATGCGGGAGGAGACCAGGGCCGCGGCTGCTGGAGGGGCTGGACGGTGGGGATGAGGGACGGACGAGGTGTGCATGCAGTCTTACTTCTTGGGGGTCCTGTTTCTTGGGGAAGCTGTGAAGAGTCAGTCCACACTAGGGTGTAAGTGCCTGAGTGGGTCAGCATGGTCTCTGCTGCTGGGTCCCTCCATCCTGAAAGAGGACCTGTCACACCAAAGCTCTGACCAGAGGGCAGGTGGCTGTGGCAACATGAGTGGGAGGGAACGGGCCTTGCCTGGCGCCCGAGCGCTCCCCTGGGAAGTCCCGTGCCGGTGCTAAATAAGGCTGTCTGTTCCCTCTGCAGGGCTGGCTGGACTCTAGGAAGATGCAGTCCCAAGGAGGGTGAGTCCCCGCCCTGGTCCTCTGCTGCGGTCCTCCACACGGAGGCTGCGCTGTGAAATCCCCCTGGTCTTCATGCTGTCCCCAGGGGCTGCCTGTGACATGGGACTGTCTGATTAAAGGTGAAGGAGGAGGACTTGGAGTCCTCTTCCAACATGCAAGACAGCCTTTCCAAGAGCACGTCTGGCTTCTGCTCCCGGGTGGGTGTGGCCTGCCAGCCGCGCTTCCTGCTGTCCTCCACCTGGCTCTTTGCCATGGTCAATCTTGCCCCCACCCCAGGGCTGGTCCCGCCACCAGGTGAACCTGGAGACTCTTCCTGGGTGGTAGGAGAGCACAGGCCTGCTGTCAGGGTGGAGCTGCCCTTTTGGGCAAAATCTCTTTTCTCCCCCACACTGGAGAGAGTGCCAATCAGCCCGCTGGGCCCAGGAAGACACATGTCCTCATCGCAGCACCTGCCAGGGACGGGAGGGCCAGGAGAGCGGGGGACAGAGTCGGTTCTATCTGAGGCCACTTTTCTGATGCCAGCGGCCTCAACATTCTACTTTTGTACCACCTCGAGATCGTTCTGAGTCTTTGGCCCCATCCGGGTGCTAATGGGGAGCAGGAATGCTGGGGGGCACCCAGTGTGGCAAGCAGGGCTCCCAGGTCCCCAGTCACACAGGACGGCTCCCAGGTCCCCAGTCACACAGGACGGCTCCCAGGTCCCCAGTCACACAGGACGGCTCCCAGGTCCCCAGTCACACAGGATGGCTCCCAGGTCCCCAGTCACACAGGATGGCTCCCAGGTCCCCAGTCACAGGGCAGCTCCCAGGTCCCCAGTCACACAGGATGGCTCCCAGGGAGACTCACGTTGGCCCAAGGCTGCTCTGAAGCAAGATGGCCGCCTCTGCCTGCGAGCAGCAGCACTGCTCAGAGCGGCAGTGCAGAGAATCCCAGTCCTTCATGGGAGGCTGCCCAGGTTGCCAGTGCAGCCACAAGCCTGGCGCTGCCTGGTATGCCAGGCAAGGACTGCTAGACTGGCCTTTTACTACTGGACATGGCCTCTGATGTGTGGTGGCCGCAGGTCCTCCTGGGGGATACGTTCAGCACAGCCTGGAGGGAGGGCAGGCCTCACCACGGGCCAGGGTACTGGTTACCTGGTCTCACGGCCACGAGGCCTGTGCTCCTCTGGCACACCAGGGACCTGGGCCAGCTCAGAGGAGAGATCAGAGGTGTGCTGGCCTGACACTGCTCGTCTCGAGAGCGCCCTTCCCAAGGGCCAGCACTGCCAGGCGGCACGGAACACACGGTCCGACCAGCGGTCCGACCAGCGGTGCTCACCCACCCGCCTCACAAGCATGGCCCGGGCCTGCTGCTCCCGGGGTCAGCTGAAACTTGCAAACGGGCTTCTCCAGGGCAGAGGTGGCCCTGCCTTTTATGGCAGATTTAAGATAAAACTAGCAGGAAGCCACGCAGGCAGTCCTGCAGCACACCCCTCCCCTGCAACGCCACCTGCCGCCCCCATGGGGTCACCGGCTGGACCTGGATCTGCATAGTAAGGGCCACTCTTGACCCTGAGGCTGACTTTCCAGGTGCAGCACGCTTGTACTCCAGTGCCGTGCTCCGTAGTGCGGTAGCTTTTGGAGTGCCTACCGAGCCCACTCCCTAATCACAAGGACACCAGAAGACAGCAGTCAGCCAACTGCACTGTCCCGACCCGATTGCAGCTGGCCCACCTGGAGACGGGACCTCAGACTCCCTCCTGAGGAGTGGACAGGTTACCTGAGTGTCTCTTCTCTGCAGTGTGAACTGACCAAAGAGCATGAAATAAGGAAAGATGATGACAGAAGGGAGTGATCCACGTGCAGGAAACACCTGGGATTTCTGGGAAGCTGCTTTGGATGACCCGCCACTGAGGGACAGGAAGGCCCCGCCCTGAAGGTCAGGAGGCCTCATCGGAGTCCCGGGGAGACACCGCCTGCCAGGACTCCTGCTGGGCCCCTCTCTGCTCCCTGGGAAGCAAGGTTCCCTGCATTCCACGTAGATGGGTATGGGCAGGTAAAGGCTGTCCTTGAAAACGAACGCCACAGTAGCCTGGGTCTCACCGAGAGGGGGTGGGAGCCTCCCCTGGGCAGGGGCTCTCCCGATAAGAAAGGCGGGATGCCGAGTGGGCTGAGGTGACATCTAGTCCTCCCTTTGGCTCAGCCTGGGGACTGAGGCAGAGAGCCAGGGCTTGGGTTAAAATTTCAAGAGGACATTTGAGCTCTCAATGGACAGAGTGGGAAAGACAGGAAGGGCTTCAGACTGTGAGGGGGCCAGCAGGGGCTGGGGGGAGGAGGCCGAAAGGGCAGGCCCCAGAGACCCAGCTCTGCCCTTGGAGAGAGGGCAGGGCTGCAGTTCTGGGTGGCTCGCTGCTTGAGAAGTGGGGCCAGGCCTGCTGGGCACCAGGCTTGTCCTGACCTGTGGCTGCACAGCAGGGCGGGTCCTCCCCAGGGGCCAGCAGTGGGGAGCTGGTTCACAATGCAAACCTGGAGAGGTCAGGCAGCCCAGGGCGGAGGGAGAGCAGGGACGGACGGCTCAGGGAGGCAGCACTGACCAGGTCCCTCCTCACAGAGGCGGGAGCCTCTCTCTGCTTTGCTGGGCTGAGCCGTGCCTGTCTCCTCTGGCGATTCAGGGTGGACTGCCCTCGCTTTTGGGACCACAGCCCCCTCCCTGGCAGCTCCTTCCCCGTCTGCCTCCTTTGTTGGCACTTTGTCTTAGCAACACGCTAAGTTAAGTTCCCTGGCCTGACTTCCTCTGAATCCCTCTGGGTAGCCTCCTGCAGCACCCCCACCCCAGCTTTAAAAACTGAAGTTGGCTGAGCAATGTTCCCCACCAAAGCATCCACATCCTTGTTCCCAGAACCTGTGGATGACACTCTCCAAGGTGACGGGGACTCTGCAGAAAGGATTAAATTAGGGATCTGGAGACGTGAAGTTGTTTTGGATACCTGAGGATGAATCCCTAAGTGGTAATCCTTAAGAGGAAAGGGGCGGGGAGATGCAGCCGAAGTGGGGTGAACAAAGCCAAGCCGAAGGACGTGGAGACAAGGAAGGGCAACCTGCCAGGGAATCCAGGCACCTCCAGACCCTGGAACAGGCCAAGAAGTGGACTTGCCCCTTGAGCCTCCAGTGGGACATCCTGCTTGTAGGGCTTCTGACCACCAGAAAATGCTAAGTCCTTCTCTGGCAGCCCCAGGAAACGACAAGCACTACCTGTCTGGCGAGAGCTCCTCTGGCTCCACCAAGTGTGTGCCCGGCCTCCGGTCGACTCCTCCACTTGGTACACAAGAGGCCACGGACTCCAGCTCATCCGAAAGCACTTCCTGGTTTTCCCAGACCTGCTTCATCTGTGCCCTCCCCAGCTGAGTTGGCCTCAACTCTGTCCTCTCCGCTAAGCAGGCCACGACCTTGGAGCTGCCCTGGACTCCTCCCCAGGAGACTGGAAAGCCGGATGCCCTCATCTTCATTCTGAGGATCCTGAGGCCCAGGGTGAAGCCAATACCCACGTATCATGGCTCCCTGTCCAGTCCACTCACCCGCACCTCAAGCCTCGTACCCACCCAGAGACGGCCGAGCGACAGTGCTCAGGGCCATGAGAGGACCAGGGCTCTGTGGCCGGGGCCCTGACACTCACTCTAGTCTCTCTTCTTCTCTCCTCCGGAGGTCGAAGTCCCTCTGCACGACCCCCCAGATGTGCTCGGCCTCTTCATCCGTGAGCTTGGACAGGTCCAGTTTTCTCCCCATCTCCGCTTCTCGTCTGAGGCACACCTGGAGTGTCACAGGGTCACAAGTGGTCAGCCCCAGGGAGCCGACAGATGCCAACCACTTCCTAAAGTAAGAGAAGGAGCAGAAAGCAACTGATCCCCTGTGCGTCATGCGGTTTCTCACGAAGCAAACGCCTGCCTGGAACCTGGGCTCATTTCACAAACCTCACACGGTTTAACACATTTGGACGAGCCTCTGTTTACAGTCCACACACGCACGTTTACAAGGGAATTTCTTCCCACCCTGGGCACGTGCAGAGCCGCTGGTTCCCTGGCCTTGGTGAGATGGGAGGCGGTGTTCCTCCGGCAGCGCCCGCTCCCCTCCTGTGCTGGGTGGCACGGCCACGCAGCATCCCTGGTTTCCAGGGAGAGGCAAGACAGAGAGGAGGAACCTCGTGTCCAGTTCACCGCCAGCTCAGTTTCTGGTGCGTTCCCCACCCCTCCCGAGTCAAGGGTGCAGTTCCTGAGGATTGGGGCCTGGGAGGCTGATGGCTAGGAAGTCCTCTGGCTTGGGGCACGAGGGCTGGACATGGGGTTGGTTAGGCTGAGAGAGCTGGAACCTGCCTGGTCCCCCCGCGTCTGAATGTACTGGCAGGTGGCAACTGTAGGCAGTGGGGCGTGGCTGGAGGAGTGGGTCAGTGGGCTGCCCTGAAGGGGCGTCTTCCCCGCAGGCCGCCCCTCTGCTTCCTGACGGAGCTCAGCAGCTCTCCCCTGGCCTTCCACCAAGATGTGCAGCTTGCCTGGGCCCGAGCAGGGGAGCGGCCACCTATCCCCAACACGCTGTCCCTGTCTAAGGTGTCCTACTCGACCGTTTCGATCACAGTGACAGAACGGGGACTGTTCCCCTGGGTCTGCACATAGGGGAGGCTCCTGGGGCCACACGGCATGATGCCCACCAGGAAGGCAACGTGCAGGAGTTGGGAACGTGGACGCGCACGCCACAGTGAGGCAGAAGTGCCATGAGGTGAGGGAGACACAGACTTCTGGGCAGGCGGTCACCAAGGGAGGCTGCCCGGCAGGAACTCCGGAGCCTGCTGTAGTGAGGATCATCTGAACGTACTGATGGCCAGGCGCTGCCCTCAGGTTTGGATGACAGGACCCCCTCACTGTACTGGGGCTGTGAGTCTAGGCCACCCACGGACTGGGAAGTCAAGCTCGAGACCTCGGGGTTTGCACACCTGATCCCCAGAAAGGACACAGGAAGGAACATACACATGTCAGAAGCCAGGGCGAGCAGAACCTTGGAACCTCTGCTATCTGAAGAGCGGCCCACAGACGGCGGCCCACAGACGGCGGCATGCCTGGGAGCTTGGCGGAGCGCAGGCGCTCGGGTCCCACCCAGCCCGAGGGCTCAGAATCTGCATTTGGACAAGGTCCCTGGGCCGTCTGCACAATAGTGATGGCCAGTGCTGCCGGTCCTCAGGCCCCTCCAGGTGGCAAGGCTCAGGGCTCATGCACCTGGGTGGGGAAAAGTCACAGAGGACCTTGGGCTGTACGTCCCAAGGGGTGGACATGGGTGTGGGCAGGTCGCGGATGGCAGTGTTGGTGGCTGAGCAGAGGACAGTCCTCTCACAGGCTATTCAGATGACACGGCTCCTGTGTGTGACACTGGAGGCGCCACTGACGAGGGAGAAGGGAGGACCCTCCTGGGGACCCTGCAGAGCTCCTCTCACTCCCCAGAGGCTTCCCAGCCATCTCCACTCCTTCCCTGTCACCCCTGTACCCTTCACCCTGTCTCTCCATCTTTATACCTCCTAACAGTTGGTGATAGGTAAGTTACTGTTAGGCTCAGTGGGGACAGTGACTCTGTCTGTCCTGGACACACAGTGGGTGCTTTCTGTGCCCCCGGCACACTAGTCTGCTGCAGACCTTTGGCCTGGGGTTCCTGCTGTGGCAACCAGACCAACCGGGCTCCAGGCACTGGGGTTCCGGGGAACACGTTAGGACCTTCAAGGGCCTGTTCCGGGTGACCAGAGGTCAGAATCCCAGCGCGTGACCTCGGCAAGCCTTCCTCGAGGACTTAACCCACTTCCGTGTGACATCAGAGAAGGGGCACAGCAGCAGCTTCCAGCGGGAGCTTGGATGCACAGAGACGTGCTCTTGCTTTAAATCTCGCACAGCATCCTGCTCCAGAGCCGCTGCATGGTCCCAAAGGGTCCTGGGAAAGCCTTAAAAGTGCTTGCCTGGCCCCAAAGAGGTCAATGATGAAAAGCGACATTGTCTAGCAGATACTATTTAAAATGAAAATTTCCACAGAGGTCCATAGTTGCCAACCAAAATATTTTAGAAATACTTTGTGTCTTAAAACCAATTGGTGAAAAATAATTTCTTAAAATAGTTGCCACCAATAGTAACAAAAACAGCATGGGATTGGCACCAAAACAGATAGGTAGACCAATGGTACAGGATAGAAGACACAGAGAAATACCCACATAAGTACAGTCACTTCATACTAGACAAAGGTGCCAAAAACATACAATGGAGAAAAGATAGCCTCTTCAACAAATGGTGCTGGCAAAACTGGAAATCCGTATGCAGTAAAATGAAATTAAACCCCTATCTCTCACCCGGCACAAAACTCAACTCAAAATTGATCAAGCACCTAGGAATTAGACCAGAGACCCTTCACCAAATAGAAGACAAAGTAGGCCCAAATCTTCATCATGTTGGCTTAGGACCAGACTTCCTAAGACCCCCATAGCGCAAGAAATTAAAGCAAGAATAAATGGGACAGATTCAAATTAAAAAGCTTTTTCTCAGAAAAGGAAATAATCAATAATGTGAAAAGACATCCTATAGAGTGGGAGAAAAATTTTATCCACACACACTTCAGACAGAGCATTAATCTCCAAAATTTATAAAGAACTTAAAAAACTTTACAGAAAAATTCAAAAAATCCAATCAATAAACGGGCTAAGGAACTGGGCAGACACTTCACAGAAGAAGATATACAGGAGATCAACAAATATATGAAAAAGTGCTCATCATTTCTAGTAATTAGAGAAATGGAAATTAAAACCACCCTAAGATTTCACCTGACTCTAATTAGAATGGCTATAATCAGGAACACAAGCAATAATAAGAGTTGGTGTGGATGTGGGGAAAAGGCACACTCATACATTGCTGGTGGAGTTGCAAATTGGTGCAGCCACTCTGGAAAGCAGTATGGTGATTGATTCCTCATTAGACTTGGAATGGACCTTCCATTTGACCCAGCTATCCCACTCCTTGGCCTATACCCAAAGGACTTAAAATCAGCACACTACAGTGACGCAGCCACATCAATGTTCATAGCTGCTCAATTCACAATAGCCAGACTGTGGAACCAACCTAGATGCCCTTCAATTGATGAAGAAACTGTGGTATATATACACAATGGAATATTAGTCATAAAGAAGAATAAAATTATGGCATTTGCTGGTAAATGGATGAAATTGGAAAATATCATGCTAAGTGAAATAGGCCAAGCCCAAAAAACCAAAGGCCAAATGTTTTCTCTGATAAGTGACTGACGATACACAACAAGGTGGGGTGGGGAAGAGAATGAAGGAACTCTGGATGGTGTAGAGGGAAATGGGGCGAGAGCAGGTGGGGAAGGAAAGGTAGTGGACTGAGACAGACATCATTACCCTATGTACATGTATGATTTCACAAATGGTGTGAACCTACATCGTGCACAATCATAGAAATGAAAAGTCGTGCCCTGTTTGTGTACAATGAATCAAAATGCAGTCTGTAAAAATAAAAAAAAAATAAAAAAAAAATGGTTGCCACCACACCACGGGGTCTCTTGCGCTCCATGCCAACTGGGAGACGCTCAGGAGGAGGCTGCCTGACGGGTGGGAAGCATTCCACCTGCGCGTTTCCAGGTGGGTTCAGATTCCAGACAAGAAAGCGCGGTGGAAAGCTAGCATTCCCGGCGCTCCTAGAGCACGTGGTGTCTGGCTGCTGGGATGGGCAGGAGCAGTCCTCATCTGACGTGTGACTGGGGTTTATTCCGTTTTGGACAAAAGAAGGAAAAAAACTGTATCACAAGGCGAGCATTCACTGAGATTCTATTTTCAGAACGGATGAGCAGCGTGACCCTCGGGGAGTCCTGATTCTCCCCCCTCCTGGAGGAGAGGTTGGAATTCCAGGCCTTGAGAGAAGAAACGTAGGTGCTTAGGTGTGAGGGAGAGAGGGAAAAATCAGAAAGGGTACATTTCTTATCCTGCAAACCCGCCTTTCTTAGAGGGAGGCCAAGGTCACAACTTGTCAGGACCGCCGTCCAGGGCTGCCCACTGACGTGAGGAGGTTTGTTCCCTCGCCGCTCAGGGCTGCTTCTTCCCTTGATGCCTGCCTGCTCCTCACAAGGAGGGTCAAATAACAAAGACCAAAGGGGCAGTCAGGGAGCTAGCGAGGGATTGGACCCCCGTGTTGAGAGGTCCTCGCCAGGGTGGGACTAGGACAGCAGAGCTGCTGGCCTGCAGCCAGGCCGGGAGCAAAATCACCCCGAGACGTGCGTGGGACTCAGCGTGGGGAGCGGGGCACAGCCTCCCTGCCTGGCTGGGAAACTTGATAGAGGCAAAGCGCGTCCTGGAGGCTCCAGCACAGCCCTGTGTTCAAGGAAACACACAGGCTGCGCTGTTTAGCAGAGCCCCGAGCGATTTCAGTTCCTAAGCTGAGGATGGGGCATCCCACGTGCTAAGCCAAGAGCGGCGCACGGGGCGGGAGTCCCCTGGAGCGCTCTGCTCTGGATCTCAGCCACAGCCTCGTGCCCTGGTGAGGGGCGGGCAGGTCAGGAGGCCAGGACGCCTCAGCTCTTGGATGGCTGCTTTGGAGGCTGCACCCTGCTCCAGGGGCAACGCCTGTCCAAGCACATCTCCTGGACGGAACGCGTTCCCAGCAGCATGGGACTGTGTCCACCACGTCCTTCCCTTGATCAAATGGCCAAACGCTTTTGAAAGCAATTTAAAGTCAAATGGACAAGAGGTTTGACTTGAGCGTTTGAAATGCATAAACCAAGTTGGTGGCATCTTGGGGACGTTTTGCTAGCCCCCTCTGCCTGCCCCAGCAGCTCACGTTGAGGTCACTTGCAGTGTGGTAGAGGGGTCCCCAGCCCCTCAGCCAGGCTCACCCATAGCCTTCAGCAAGTCCCGGCTCCCTGAGCCCGCCCAGGCCTGCGTCTACGCCCAGCACCCCGCCACCTGCAGCTGTCAGGGGCTGGGGGCAGGGGAGGCACTCGCCCCACGTGGGTGCAGAGCTGCTCTGTTCTTCCCCAGGGAGGGGCTGCTGGGCGGCAGGCGCACTGGGGATGCTGCCAGGCTGAGTTCCGCTCCGCCTCTCTGCAAATGACTCCTAGTCATGAGGTTCCTGAACAGAAAGACACTTGCAATGTGTGTTGCTACGTGCTGCTCAGAGTCAATCCTATTTCACACTGGAGAGGTCAACCTTCTCCAGCTGTTTAATGGTCATACTGGAGGAAAGGGAGGTGACATGGAGACGGACCAGCAAGGAGAGTGGAACTGGAAAACACGGCTAGACTCACATCACTGAACGCCAAGGGCTTGTCATTTTCAGGCATTAAAGGCTGGAATTCATATTTTGGTCAAATGGAAGGGAAATCTCTATGGGTGTTTCTCCTAGACACAGACTTGGCTTAGTCACCTCTGGGGCTTGCTGCCTCCGGGAACCTCGGGACAGTGACCCTGAGTGGGCACCCACCCAAGCAAACAGAAACTGGAAGTCCAGTCTAAGTCCCTCATTATGCCTGGCTAACAGGTCAGGGCACTGGCTGACTAGTGGCAAGGTGTGTTGTGTGGCTGTACTCCTGCTGTGGTGCCCTCCGCCTTTGCCCTCTATGGCTGTCCCACATTCTGCCCTCACAGCTGGCTTGTGTGGTCACTGCTGTGGGCAGGCCTAATGCCACCGAGAGAGGGAACCCTGGTGCTCCTTAGCAGCGAAGCCAGCACATTCCCACGGAGGAGACGCTCCCTGCCCTGCAGGCTCCGGGCACCACACGGCTAGGGCGGCTCATACAGGTGGCTCTCGGGCAGCTCACCTGCCCACCTGTCCCCTGTCCATTCCCTCCACTCCCTGGCACGCTGAGAGTCTCTGGTGAACCTCACTTGTCCACAGACATAAGCTCTGCACCTCCAAAGCGTCAGCTCTCATGTCTGCAACAGGTCCAGACCCAGGTTCAGCAGCAGAGGGCTGGCAGCTGGGCTCTAATCCCAACTCAGGCACAGCCTTCCCTGCACCGGGACGGATTCCTCCTCCTCCCAGGTCTCAGCTTTCCCATCTGTCCTGTGGACAGGGGTTGGGCTCCATGACCTCTCTGGTCCTCTTTAGCTCCGTATGATGCTAGGATGTCAAAAGCAAGAGAAATCATGATGGGGTGGGTGCAGTCTGTGGGTGGGTGGGCTCTTCTTCCAGAAGTTGCTTTTGAAAAGAGCAATTCAGTCATCTTGAACGCTTCCCCAGACACTCAGACCAGGGCACAACTGGGCAGTCCCTGTGTCATCCCTGAAGGGCACCAAAGTCACTCTGGGACCTTTTTGCCATCCCCTGCCCCACTAGGCACACACTCAGCTGCTTTTAATTCTTCAGTCACTAATGTCTTAGTACACCCCACTGACTCCCTGTGTGTGTGCCTGGCATTGTCCCCAGGTCTTGCCACTGTCCCACTGTTTTGATGGGATACTGGGGCTGGGCAAGGTTGGGAATGCAGCCACGGTTGCCTACCAGGTAGGTTCTGAGGAGCCTGGAGACTTGGGCAGGGCCAGGGCTCTTGTCCAGGAAAGGCTTGGCCTTGCCAAGGTCCAGTGACCCCATGGAGGAACGGGTGCTGAGGACACACATGTGCCTGCAGTGGTGCACCTTCAGAACCGAGATAACGACCTGCCTGCACTTGCCTGTGGTCTGCAGCTGGGCCTCTTTACTGAGACTGCCCACCTCTGGGCAGTGCCAGCTTCTGCACCACTGTGCTAGTGGGGGCCTGGACCCCCGTTACCATTCCAACCCCTCAGAAGGAAATACGTGAGCGAGATAACAATCACTCCACAAGAAAAGCGGAGCAGGCGAAGGCCCCCGGCTGCGTGCCAGCTGGACGGGAGGGGTTGGTCTTACTCAAGGTCAGCAGAGCTGGTGTCAGCCTGAGATCTCTGGGGATTTGTAAGTGAGATTCTGATCCTGGAGGGTCTTGGGGCCAGTGGGGACAATGCCAGTGATGCTCACTGCCCGGATCCTCTTTACCTCTCCACAACAAGGGGGAAGAGGGGCCAGGGAGCCTGTCAGCAAACAAAAGATGATAACCATCCTTTGGCCTTCAGGGTCCAGAGAAGGGCCGGTGTGCCTCCTCCGGTGCCAGGATCCTTGGCCTCTCTTCCCCAAGCTGGACTGGGCAGCTCAGAAGAAATTCTCTCTGCAAGTGTCCCTGGACCTTGGGTGACCAGCTCGAGTCTCTTGAGTCTCAGCCCAGTCTGCACTGCAGACAGACAAGGGCATTTCTGATTAAAACCAACTGTTTCCTCCCTGAAATAGGCCTCCCCAAAGATTGAGATCAGTCTGATCAAGGACGCCTGGGGCCTGGCTTGGGTGAGTTGGGCTTGCTCTCTTCACCAGCTGGGAGGAGGGCCTGGAGGCAGGTGGCTGGGGCCACACGCCTCCGCGGACGCTTCCTCAGCCCGGACTCCCTGTCCTGGAGGCGACCAGGACCAACTTTCCCTTTCTCAGCGCTCTTACCAGCCTCTTTCCTGGAGACGCTCAATCCCTGGCGGCGCTGGTACTTGGAGCTGCTCTTCCAGATCCTGCGAGGGAGAAAGAGGATCGGCCCAGACGGCAGTCAGGGCGCACTGGGGCCAGGAAGAATGCTGGGGGGCAGGCTGCTGCTGCGCTCCCGACCTGCCCGGCAGGAGGGCAGTAGACGAGGCGGTGCTGCCCGCTTAGGTCACGTGCGCTGCGCTCCGCCCCGCCCAGCTCCGGGATCACTGGGCACCTGGGGCGCCGGGTAGGACCGAGGGCGGAGCAGACACCCTGGGGCTCCCTACAATCCAGTTTTGGGAAAAAGGCGAAGGCGGGGAAGGAAGAGTGAGCACACACCTGCGAGTCGCGCACGTTTTGGACAACATTGCCTGGGTGCTGGCGCCAGCGTGCTGTGCGCGCCCGGGGAGCGCGCGGTGCCTTCTCGAATTGAATCCTCTTTCTAACTCTGCAGGGAGAACGCTGTTTACTCCGGCTTTGCAGAGTAAACAGCTGAGGCTCAGAAAAGCGCCTTACCCAGACCCATCGACTAGTAAGTGGCACTTCGAAGGTTTCCTACCACAGACCGCGCCCCCTCTCCGCCTTAGATTTTGCCAGGCATCCGAGTACAGCTGGATCTAGACGGTCCCACGGCGGGGAGGGGTCCGGGCACCAGAAAAGTCCAGTAGGTCTCACGTTCGCGACTCTCCGCCTGGTCAAGATCCCGGGGCAGACCCGGAGGTCACGGGAGCAAGGAGGCGCGGCGCTGCGCTGCAGCTGGAGGACACGGTGCCCCGAAAGTGCTCTGGACTCTTGGGCCAGCGATTGAATACTCAGGGGCACTTCAAACCCCGCCCGTCCCAAGTCAAATTGGCATCTCCAGCCCACCGGGCCTTCTTAGCCTCCTGAACTTCCCTGGACTTTAAGGGAGTTTCATCCTCTTCCTCCAGATTGGGGCGTCAATCCCCTCCCCCACCACTTGTCTTTAAAAATGATCAAACAAACCTGCCTTCTTTTCTTCAGGAACTACTTCTGCAACTCAGTTTCCACATCTGCAAAATAGGGATGCGAATATAAATAAATGAATAGTTACTGGGTGAATGGATATTACTCTCTCCACTTAGCCCAGGAGGAAACAACCTCAGGGAGCCTCCTGATAGCGCACTGGAAAATTCTGAAGAGCTTTCAAAAGCCACCAAGGCCTTCCAGTTAGAGCATCAGGTTGCCTGCTGAGCCCAGCGGCACTGGAGGTGACTCTGGGCATTTCAGGCCCTGGGAGGTTGGGACAGGATGCCTTCTACCACCTGCTGGTCTGTGTGGATGCTGGAACGGGGTGCCAAGGCCCATGGGGTCTGGTTTTCATTTCCTTACCCGATGCCTTACTATTGCCTGTAAAATTAACACTTAGAAGTTGGTGTTGAAAATGTAAGTTTCTTATTGGCAGAATATTTTAAATGCCGTAGTGCTCGTTTATTTGAACTCTTTATATCTGCCTACTCAGAGACCCACTTCACCTTCTAACTGTTGCAGAGTAGCCAGTGGGGGGGTTGCCAGAGTTACTTACCAGTCTTCTATGGATAGTTTTTATTTTTTGTTATTTTAAAATGATTCCGTCATAAATATCACTACAGGCAAGTCTTAGTAACATGGACGCATAGATTGGGTGGTGTAGAAATGTTGTACAGATATGCATGTCATTGTTCACGCATGCTTCTCTCATCATATTTGTAGAATAAAATCCTAAAGTGGGAATTGCTGGGTGGAAGGTCGTATGTGATTTTTACCAGGAAACTCTAAAATTGGAATCATTTTGAATTGTTGAAACAATCTGCCCCTGTCGGATCACCTGTTGGTCTCAGGTCCTGGCAGAACCTTGCTCTCGGTTATCTTCCATGTCTGTGTGGTTCTCTGGTTAGCACCTGCAGTTCTCTGCTCTGGGCTTGGGGGCCCAGAGGCCGTGATGTTGTCCTGGCTGTCCCATCGCCTTGCAGAGTGCTTGGGGCATAGTTCAAGTACCAGTAAATATTTGCTGAAAAAACATTGTTCAGTAATCATGATCACATTGTAATACACTTTGCTGTTGCTCTTGGTTCTAACTGCCTGATGAGCATTTTCCAAACAGAATTCTGCCCTTCCCCACCCAGGTGGACTGAGCTCACAGCACCTTCTGGTTTCCCCGGGGAAGAGACTGGATAGGAAGATGGTATTTGGGATTCGGGAAGGAAGGAAGGGTTGAGACCTGAACCGTCTGCACAGGGAGCTCTGCTGCTTCTGGGGCTGTCCTTTTGCTTTGCTCTTATGATTTGTTGGCCCTATGTTTTCAGACAGTGACCCCAACTCAGCTCAGCCTCTTGCTCTTCCTTGAGTTGGTTCAAGATGGTCTCCGCATGCTGTCCAGGGGGAGTGTGCTAGAGGCAAGACCCTGTCCCCTTCTTCTTGAAGCTTCGCTGAATTTTATTTCAAATGTTCGCACCCTGATGTTTCCATGAGAGAACACTTATTTCTGTTGACAATGGGCTGTCCCCTCATCTGAATACACAGGGAGCTACCTCTCAGCAAGGGCTTGGAGACCTGCAGTCACCCAGGGCCGCCAGAGAAGAGCGAAGCCCTGGAGCCTGAAACCATCAGGACACACAGACTTGTGGTTTACGTGAGACATGGGCCCGTGAGCACGGATGTCTCTGAAATAATTTAATTAACTAATTAGGAGTCTTAACCATCAAGGACTCAGGAACGAGGCAGACGCCGCTCAAGTGAGGGAGGCTGAGACACTAAGGATTTGTGCTCTACACTCCAGGAGGCCTGCCTCCAGCCATCTCAGTTGTGTGGCCACACAGGAGAAGAGCGTGGGGGATGAGTCCTCAGGGAAGACCTACTGTGTGTGGAGCAAGCACCATGTGAGTGCAAGGGCCTGATTTACATGGTCTCAGCAGGCTGGGTGCCCAAGCTGCACAGTCACACTCGGCTGGTGCTTGCCCTGTGTGGATCAACTGGGCTGGGCCTTCAAGGAGGTGGAAGCATGCAGATGAGACCCAGTGCAAGCCCAGGCCTGAGCCTCTGGGCCTGGACCTCCACTCTGCCAGGGGAGGCCTTGCAGTGGTGACCAGCCCTTGGTGCCAGGACAGCCAGGGGCACAGAGGCTGTGGCAAGCAGAACTGGAAACACGCAGGCAGAACCCACCAGTGGCTCTCTGCCAGTCAGCCTCAGTACGCGTGGTGCCCTTGGTCAGATGGTGGGCAGCTTCCTGCCCCAAGTCACGATGGTTAGCTCAGGCATTATAGGAAAAGTTCTTTCCACCGCTTCACTTCCATAACGCACAGAAATGGTCTAATTTCAGTTTAGAGGGTATAAATTGCACTTCCATTTCACATGAATTTCTTTTTTGAACATTCCAGAATGTTTGCAGTGCTGCTAATGACTCTCCCCACAGTGAAGTCTGTCACAAGACCTTTCAGCTCAGTCTGATGCCAACACAAGGCATGATGTTCAGGTCAACTGGCAGCTAACGCAGAAGCAGGAGTGAGATTCCAGCAGCACCTCACTCTGCATGACCTTTGCCAGGGCCAGATCCCCAGGCAGATTACCAACCAAGAGACACAGCCATGGTCCACACCCCGCTGTCCCCTCACTTGAGCTGGCCCTTCAGGGTCAGTTTCCCTCACCTTCACCACTTAAGCCCAAACCAGTCGATTTCCCGTGCATGTTCTGCAGCTGCCTGACCCCACAAATCCAAGCCAGTCTGATTGCTTCCTGGAACACATGCCTCCAGTCCTGAGTGGAAAGTTACTTTTTTTTTTTTTCCAAAGTTAACCTTTAAAATTGGCTAAAATCCTATCTGCAACTCAGTAGCTGAGCTTATTTTGAAGTTAGTTTGTAAATTGTATTTCAGGGCTCTGGAAATACTTGATTATAATTTTTAAAATTAAAATCACTCACTCACATAATAAGAAATTCACACGTGCATGGGAAGTGGGATGAGGGACTCAGGTCTGTCTCCTCGATGGGGGCCCACCAAGCCAGGAGGCCTCCAGAACAGTGAGTAGGAAATGCTCATGTGGGGTCCTCTCACGTGGAGGTCCTCTCATGTGGAGGTTCTCCCGTGTGGAGGAGAAAAGGGTTGCTGGAGGAGGATATTGGTGGTTTTTCTATCTATTACCCAGAAAACTTACCTACTCAATAAACACACGAGAGCCAATACTCTTTTTATGAGAGGGGGCGTGATGGGTCTGGCCATACCTATGCTGGTCTCTTTACAACAACTGAGTCGCCCAACACTCCTTTATTTATAATATGCAGGTAAAAGGGGCAAGGACTGGGAGGAGCTACTTCTGTGATGGACAAGATAGGGTGGAGTTAGGGGAGCCACCCTCTTAGGGGGAAAATTCCAGAAGCAGACAGGGAACCACTCCCACACAGCACCACATGTTTCCCAGCAGTTCCTAGAAGCCAGGCCTCTGCGTCCCATGGCTCAACCCAGTCAGATTCTGCTAAATAAGGATGGCCTCCCACATCCTAATCTCCTACCAGGTATATTGGCACACACCTGTAATTCAGGAGGCTGAGGCAGGAGGATTTCAAGTTCAAAGCCAGCCTCAGCTTAGCAGGGCCCTGTCTCAAAATAAAATATAAAAGGGATAGGGATGTGTCCCAGTGGGTAAGTGCCCCTGGGTTCAATCCCCAGTAGAGGAAAAAAAAAAAAAAATCCTCATATCCTTATCTCCTGACCCCTGGGGAACAGATTATGTTGAAAACCAGACCTCAAATAAAATTCCAAAAAGTAGTATTTCCAGATGATATACAGGCCACCCAAATTTGAATTTCAGATAAATAATGAATATTGCAATAAATATTATTGTTGTTTATCTAAATTCACATTTAACTGGGCCTCTTGTATGGACATCTTGCAAATCTATGCCACTATTACAAAAGGACACCCTGAACAGGATTCTCTGCTAACTTGGCCTCCACAGGGAAGTGGTATGGCTTCTGACCTGGGGTGGGGTAGTCGGGCAGCTGGTTTAAGCCTGAATGTCCAGGACCTCAAGGGCATGGAGCAGCCCTTTCCCTTCGCCAGAGATGCTGGGCCTAGACACTGTGCAGTGTCCACCTCTGGTGGATTCTTACCACATGATGCCTGTCCTGTTTAAGGTCTGTCCCCACATCCTCTCCTTTCTGTTAGGCCAATTTCTAGGGCCAGTCCTAGCCTAGACCAAGAGGGAAAATAAAGTTCCTCTCATGGGAATAAATGGCCTCTCATGGATATACATGCAGTCCTAGCTAATACTTGTCACCAAGCACCAGGGGAAATGTGTGGGACTGGGCCTTCAACTTATTGAATTGAGTTTATGGATTTACAGATTTGGGACAATTCTCCCATGTCTCAAGATTTGACTTCCTGACGAGGACGCTAGGAAGCAAGATGGCGCACTGTGGAGCTGGCTCTGCAAAGCCTGTGTGTGGTGTGAGCCTGGTGTGCATGCTGGGCCTGCCTTGGCAGAGGATCCAGCAAGCTCAGAGGCCCATTGACGCACACGGGGCAGCATGAGAGTGGGCGTGTACGTAAGATGGAAGCCTCTCCCACTTACAGGGCTCTGGGGAGGCCCAGAGAACACTGTCTTCCCCAAGCAACAAGGAATGCACCAGTGGGCAGGCGGTGTGCTGCACCTTTGGCCAGCACAGTACTGGCTGTCCCCTGTAGTGAGCGTTGACGGTAGGAGACTGTGCCATGGCCCTGCTCTCCCTAGGGCCCAAGGAGATGCCAGGAATCTGAAATAGCAGAATTCAAGTAGTGATGCTTAGCTGTCAGAGGTAGGATGGACAACATTCTTGTACTGGGAGAGTATCCAGAAAGGCAACCAGGGATCCATTTGGCCATAAGTGTATCTGTGAGGATGGCTAAGAGAACTTGGTGTTCCTTGGGACCCAAAAGTTTCAGCAGTGAACAAGGGGATTTCTTAATTGGTGTGTGCAAAGAATTTAAAAACTGGTTAACGGATGACTGGCATCAGTTGACGCAATGAAAACTCAATTCCTCATCCAGTTTTTAGATCTAAACCAGCTTTCAGGCCCACCCAGAGCTCAGAAGAAGCCAACTCCCTCTGAGGAAGGACCTTATAAACTTACCACAATTTATACTATAAATACTCTACATTCTTTTCTCCTATGACTACTGTTATGGTTTGGATATGAGGTGTCCCCAAAAAGTTCACATGTGAGACAACGCAAGAAGGTTTGGAGGAGAAATGACTGGGTTATATCCTTAACCTGATCAGTAAATTAATCCCTGATGGGAGTAACTGAGGCAGGGGTGGCTGGAGGAAGTAGCTCATTGGGGGCGTGGCTATGGGGTGTACATTTTGTATCTGGCAAATGGAGTCTCTCTCTCTGCTTCCTGACCATGATGTGAGCTGCTTCCCTCTGCCACACTCTTCTGCCGTCGCCTCGAGCTCTAAGGAATGAAGCCAGCCTCCTATGGACTAAGACCTCTGAAACCACAAGCCCCTAAATAAACCTTTCTTCCTCTACGATTGTTCTGGTCAGATTTTTAGTCACAATGGTGGAAAAGCTGACTGGAACAACTCCTTATTATCCATGGGGAGATAATAAGGAGAATTCCTGGGTGTAGATTCTGGGCTGACACCAATCTGGGGAGACATCACACCATGGTTGGGAGAGAGGGTCTGAAAAGGCTTCTACATGGGAAGGAGAGTGTACACCTTCTCCCTGTGAGCCCAGGGTGATGCCAACTCTGGCTGTGTCACAGAGTCCTCAGACATTCTGAGCATACTGGTCCAATGTCTGGTGTTATTTTCCCACTTTGACCTTGTGGACATTTCCTAATTCGCGAGCATACTGGATGCCCTGGTAAGACACATTTGCATCAGCGTTTGGGTGGCAAATTCTGCAGAGTCAGAGGGATGGAACTTTGGCGATGTTTTCAGAGAACTAAAGAGGTAGGTCCCTGAAAGCGAAGCACAAGTCACACTTTGCATTCTCTACCAGGAAGCCAGCGCCACAGCACTGGCTGACACTCTTTGGATCTTGGAGGCAGCATAAGCCTCACTTGGAAATACTGTGCTGATTCATTTGGCAGGTGATTTGGAAAGCTGACAGGTCGGAGTGGAGCTCGGAGCATGAGAAAGCTCTTCGGCAAGCCCGGCATCAATGTCAACTTCTCTGGTCCAGCAGGGATCTGGAAAGACTCAGACAGGAAGATGGGAGACAGACAGTTGTGGGAGTAGGTGCCGTGTGTGCATCTTGGATTATGTCATTGCTCACCAGAGGTCACCTACTACCAGAGGAACACTGAGCGAAGAGGAATGCTGGGAGATTCATACTGCAGAGTCCACTCCTGTCCTTGATCACCTTGGTGTCCCACCTGGAGTCCATAAGGGAGGCCATACAAGCCCAAGGGCGTTGGCTGTGCCTCACCAAGGCTGCACATCCTTTGTGCAGCACCCTCCCGCCTGTAGACCAACCAGCCCTTGGCACTGGTGCGTATGTTTGGCATTTGGTGGTTGGGATGTGCAGTTAAAAGGACTTTGGATTTCAGAGCAGCCCACACAGACTCACTTTCCCTGCCCTCCTTCTAAAACCAGTGGAGTAGCCTATCAACAGGCAGTGGTAGAAGGACTCTGGGTAGATGAGGTTGGACCCGCAGAGCCTCGGGATGGAGGCCTGGGTTTCTTTTCATCTTCCACACAGCCCTGTGCTGGATGCAGACAGACCTGCAGCCAGAACTGCCAATGGGCACAGGTTAAAACTAACAAATCCAGGACAAGACTCTCTCTGTCTAGTGCAGTGTCTGGGAAAGGGGACCCATCAGAGACCCAGAAGGGCTCAACCCCACTCCACAACTCAGTGGGCCTCAGAGGGCAGTGCACCTGCCGACAGCAAGGACTGCAGTAAGCACTTGACCATCCCAACCCTGCTCTGTAACTGGACCCTGGGGGGCAGTTGCGCCTGCTCACAGCAGCAGCAGGGAAGCCAGGTGTCCCCTGCCCTCCACCTGGTGATGCAGGGAGACCCAGGCTAGAGCTTCGGACCCTACCCCAAGTTGCCTAGTGTTTTGTGGCCCAGGGAGGCTCCTTGTCCTCTACAGATGAAGCCAGAATTGGGGACAGGAAGGCAGTATAGAAATAGGGGATCGGCAGGGCTGGGGAGGTAGCTCAGTTGGTAGAGTGCTTGCCTTGCAAGCGCAAGGCCCTGGGTTCAATTCCCCAGCACCACCAAAAAAAAAAAAAAAAAAAAAAAGAAATAGGAGATCGGGTCAGATGGAGGCAATGGAGGTCATGAGAGCATCTGCCTCCGAAGCTGGAGGCTGCCCGGGAGGATGGAAGGTGAGGATCTCGGCGCCCACTGATCACCAAATCCATCTGCCCTTGTCAGGGACTGCAGGCAGGGAGCTGCTAAGCAACGCCCCCTGGGCACTACCTGCCTGAATTCTCTCTGTGGCCCTCCCCCTGCCCTCTGCTGCTCACCTTTTTGCTATGTCACTAGCAACTCCTGGGCCTAGTCATGTAGGAGGAAGGAGAGAGATAAGTGGGGAGAGAGCAGAACAAAGAAGACCCTAATCTATAAAAGATGTAGGGTGCGCTCACTTCTGGGGATTCTAGAACATCAGCCATGGGCCCTTCTTCCTCCCGGGAGAAGTCTGTATTATTACCTTTAAATAAACCTGCTTAATATGGTTGCCTTGGCTGCTTCTGTAGTGTTCAAACTTCAACACGCAGAACTCGTCACCAGTAAACGGTGGTATCACAGACATCCCCAGAAGGGGTAGTGGGGAGCACCAGGGGGACGGAACCGACCCCAATAACATGACAAAGTTCAGAAAAGGAGCTGTCACTGGAAGGGAAGCCCACAAAGGCATGTCAAAACCTGACACCTAAACGCTAAACCTTAACCCTAAACGGTGACTGTGTCCTAAAACACAACACTTAGCTAGGATCAGTCTCCTAATATAATGACCCAAATGATCAGGACTCAGTACAAAATCAGCAGTCATATCCACAACCAGAAAAACCACTCAGATGAGAACAGACAAGCAGAAGGTGAGCACCTCAGATAAGTCCAGTGCTGGAACGGGTGACAAGCGTCCTCCGGCAGTCTCATGAACGAGCCTCAAACCAAGGCTGCAACATGCATCGACAGTCAACTTCAAATTGCTGATGAATGCAGCATTAACCCTTAGAACTAGGAGACCAGAATGTCACCCACCAGCCATCTTCAGAAGGATTTCAGCCTTGTGGGGCTTCTCTGTCTTCAAGGCGGAAATCGCGTGTTTGTCTAGAAGGTGAGGCAGGCACGCCCAGGGGCTTGCCCTCTGACCAGCGGGTCCTTGACCCATGCGGAGGAGTGGGGCATCAGCACGGAGCACACAGTTGCCCAGGATCCCTCGCAGGGAGGGGGTCCTGGGGAGAGGGTGCCTGGGGAGGGAGCGTCCCTTCCAGAACAAATAGGAAGCACTCACTAGAAGAAAGCCCTTTGCCCATGTTTTCCCCTTCTTCCTGCCCAGAACTCAGATGTAAGGTCTGAACCATAGCAACTACTTGGCAACCAGGAGGAGATGAGAGAGAGATTTGGGGTACTTATTCCCAAGAGGAGAGAGTGCCCAGGAGAAAGTCAACACGGTAAGGACCCTGGGAAAGCCAAGTCTGATGCTCTGATAATACCGCTGAGCTGAGTTACCCCTGACCTACTTGTTATGGGAGCAAGATAGATACCCACCTGTGGTGTTTTCTTGGCTGGTTTTCTGAGCCTACAGCTAGATGCAGGTGGCTTAGTGAAGGAGGGTGCTAGCTGGTGTATGTGAGGCCAGGTTCTGTTTGAGGGATTTGCACCTTGCGTCTCATGTGATCTTCACAACTCCCAAAGGAGATGGGCGCCAGAGCGGCCCCATTTCAGAGAGCCCCACGGGGGGCACTGGCTAAGGTGTGCGTGGCTGGCGGCATAGGGATGTCAGGCAGCCCCTCCCAGCCTGTCAGTGCTTTCTGTGGCTACTGTTGCCCTGCAGGACCTTGTGTGTGTTTGTGTGAGAGCCTCCAGGACAGTGCACGGTCACACTGCACTCTCCTCCTCCCTTCCTCCTGCCCTGTCGGCACCTTCCCCAGCGTCTCCCTCTGCCAGGTGCTAGGAGCATGGGAAGGGATGGTTGGGGGCGTCTCCAGCACTGCTCCACGTCCTGCAGGCCAACGCCAGGTTCCCCCAACGCCTTCCCTGACAGGGTGCTCCAGGGAATGGGGAGAGTGGACCCCGCCAGGGAAAGCCTGGGAGGCAGCGCGAAGAGCCCCAGGGTGGTTTCCGCCATGAGTCCCGCCTGCAGGAGGGGCCTGTGGGTACCAAGTGGTCACCTGCAGCAGTCCGTGATTGGAGCGGGGCTTCCTGCCCCAGTTCCAGGTGTCTGCCCCTGGATGTGCTTGCTCCCTTGGTCCCCACTGCCCGCTTCTAGGCCTGGGTCCTGCTGCACCCTTGGCACCTCTGAGCTTGGCTAGGAGCGCCTGGCGGGAGGACCCTGCCGTGAACCACTAAGCCATCTGCTCTGGGAGAGTGCGTGGCCTCACGCCCTTTGCCAGGATACATTCATTGGGAAACACAGCATGTCCCCAGCCCTGGGGCATCCTGTCCCCTCTTTCCCTGTGACTCAGTCAGACCATACTACAGAAGCCAGAAGAAGCAGTCATGGGACTCCAGCGCTGGGCCCCCGCCCAACAGTTTTTACCCACAATAGCTATCGTTAGGTAGTAGTCAGTCCTGGTCAGTGACATGTGGACCCTTAACGGGCAGGCTCACGGGGCTGCCTTGAAGTCCTTTAATAAACAATCAAGTTACTGGTAGTGTCACTGTCCAGGGTCGCTGGGTTCATTGTCCCCACTCAGCAGAGAACTGAAGAACAGGACACAGAGGCAGCAAGCCAGCAGCAGGTTTACTGCAAAAGCCACAGAGATACAGAGACAGGCCTCTCCAAAGAGAAGGGCCCGGAGCTGGGAGTCCAGTGGGGAGTCCCACCTGTTCTTTTTACGGTCTCTGGACTGTCCTCCTCTCCTTATCTCCTCCCGTCCACATGCTCCTCACTGTTATTAACTGGTGTCCCTCTGTCCATGCGTCTGTTTTAGTTTTTCTTTGGGTCTCCTGCTTAGGAGCATGGGTACAGAAGTGTCTATCCCATTGGGTCCCTGCTTGTGTCCACGAGCACTTTTGCCCAGCAGGAAGCTGGCCTGGTCAGCAGACCTCCCCATGCTCCTGTTCTGGCCCTGCTGGCCCCTTGCTGCCATCTTGCCCTGGCTGCCTGGCCCTTGCATGCCTCCCTCAGTAGCACAGCAGTAGGTGCGCTAACCCGGGGAACCGACAGGGGCAATGGGGCGCCAACCAGGAAATCCAAGAGGGAGCAGCCAAGGGAGCCCGCTCCTGGCAGGGTCCACTGAGGTCACTGTAAGGTTGGACTGATAGCCAGCTTTCTCTGTGAACCTCAGAAGGGACCAGGGTCTGATTGGGAGACAGAGGGCGGACCCCTGACGAAGGTGTGACAGAGCTTAGCCAGCAACGGGTGATACGTCACCCTCCCTGCCTGCTGGTCACAGCAGAAGCCACCTGAGGACTGGAAAAGCAAACGAGGGTGCGGCCTCCAGAACTGGCCATGCCGGCAGCTCCCTCCCAGCCCTTACTCCAGGCGTGGCCCTCGGTAGGCACCACGTCCACAACTGTCCCAGGGCAGCACTGGTCCCCAAACCCTCACCCTACGGACAAGGGCTGAGCTAAGGGAGGTGGGGTGTCATGAAGCGAGGCTCCGAAGGCCACTGAACAGTGCTGGGGGAGCTGGCGTCCTGCGCAGGCCTCTCTGAGAGCACGGGTGACTTCTGTGCCCTCTGCAGCACGGCTTCTAGGTCACCCTGGCCACGGGGGCCCCTGCCGTAGCCCTGGGGATGACTCTGGCGGCCATCAACTTGGTGGTGGCCCAGTGGGGTCTACTGGAGGCGTCCCCTGGGCCCCTTCAGTCACCAGGACCTGTCCTTTGGGCCTCCACAGCTCCCTTCCCTTCACCACACTCAGGCCCCAGCACCTCTATCTGGGCTGTGCCCTGATGCCCCTTGGCCGCTGTTCTCCCTGCAGCCAGATGCCCCCCACTCGGCCAGAGCCTGCTCGGCCCCACTCTGCCGCGCTGAGCCCGGTGCAGGCTCTTTGCTGCGCCTCCAGGGCCTCAGTTGGCCTTACGCTGTCATCCGCACACCTCTGAGTGTGCCTCGGGACAGCGCCACAGCTGGAGCAGCAAGCCCGCCTTCTGTGTACGTGGCTGGCTCAACCGGGCAGGGAGGAAAAACAATTGTCCCAAAAGGCCAGCGTTTCCAGAGCCGATGACCCTGCTGGCCTTCTGTCCTGCTGCGCCTCTCAGCTCCTGGGAGCAGCTGAGCCTGGGTGCAGGCCTAGCTGACAGGCCCTTCCCAGCCAGCTGGAGTGGGGACTTGGTGCGGTTTGCAGGCCCCTTGGCCCTCTGCTGCCCTCTGCTGGCCAGCACAGGTTACTGGGACTGACCCTGCCTGCCCAGGGGCCCCAGGATCACACACACTTGGGAAGAGCAGCCCCTCAGGCCAGACCTCTATCTGCTCCCTGCACCCATCTGCCCAGCTCTGATCTGGAGCCCGCCCCATCCTCCCTGTGGGGCGCTCAGGTGGACACAAGGCCGTCTTGCCTGACGTCCATCAGTGTCCGAGGCCACGTAATCACAGACAGACCCCTGTGGTGTCTTACTGCTTTGATGTTCACCATCTTTGGCTAAGTGGCCTGCCACCTCTTTGGGTGCCTGGTTTCAGGTTGAGGGCCGGAGCGATTCTCAGGCAGGTGATTTCAGACGTCTGCACTCTGGGGTCAGCCGTGGTCCCGACACAACAGACGTCTGCTGGCCCTCCCTGCTTGAGCCTCCCTAGTCAGGTGTCAGTGGCCCACCAGGGACTCCCTGCTCTGTGCAGAGCCGGATCCTGCCCCTCGGCAGCCTGGTGTGCAGCCCTGCGGGGCCAGCTCTGCCTCCAGGGCTGCTGGACTTCAGCACCCGCCTCCCCGGAGTCATGGCCAGGAATGAAGGTGGTGGTGTGCAAACCAAGGGCGGCTTCCTGCCCCGAAGAACTCAGTCTCGAAGGCCCGAGACGGGGTCACCGTCCGTGGCTGCACTTCTCGCGGCGCAGCCTCAGGGGAGCGCTTACAGTACCCGAGTGCATTGTGGAATTCGATTCCTTTTCTCCGGTCTCTGAGTGTCGATCAGAAGCTGAAGAGTCCCTCCTCTGTCTTCCCGGGGACCTGCGTCTCTGCCTGGGTCGTACTGGGGTTAAGGAGACTCACCACTACTGTGGCCTTTCCTCCTCTCCTCCCTCCGTCCTCCCCTCGGAACTTCCCAGATGGATAACTTGCCAGAGCTTTGGTTGCTCTCTGCCGAGGAGGATCCTTTCACTGGTGAGTCTGGGTCCTCAGGAGCTGCTGGGGCTGAGCCCAGCCTTGTGCAGCTGAGGCACCACGGTGTCAGGGCACGACAGAACCCAGA
Source organism: Sciurus vulgaris (assembly GCF_902686455.1). Taxonomy (NCBI): domain Eukaryota; kingdom Metazoa; phylum Chordata; class Mammalia; order Rodentia; family Sciuridae; genus Sciurus; species Sciurus vulgaris. The sequence continues at coordinate 186,307,869 of NC_136463.1, read as the reverse complement.
GACAGACCCCCATGAGCACGCCCCAGCAGCGTGACAAGGTCAAGAGCAAGTCGAGGAAGGGCTGTCTTTCTGCAAATGGGGTGGAGCAGTTAGACATTCACCAGCAAGAGGAATGTGAACCTTGATCAAGACCCCAGCTTACACAAAAATCAGCTCTAAATGGGTCACAGACCCAAATTGAAAATGTAAGACCACTAAACTTCTACAGAAAAAAAAAGAGAGAGAGAGAGAGAAAACGAGAGGACGCATTCTGGATCAAGGCTCAATGAGCAGCTATTGTTTGATTGGATATGAAAGGGGGGGCCCGCCCTGGCATACTCCGAAAATGGATAAATCATACCACATCAAAATCAAATCTCCTGCATGAGAAATACTGTTCAGAGGAAGGAAAAATCCACGCCCCAGGGAACATATCCAAGAAGGCATGTGTACCTAGAACACATGAAGAGACTGCGACTCGTCACCAAAAGAACCCAAACAATCCAAGTAGAAAATGCACCAAGGACATGAACAGACGCTGTACCCAAGAAGGTAATTAAGCTCATAAAGGATGCTCAACACTACTGGCAAATGTAAACTGACCACGATAAACCATCACCACACTCCTCATGACCCGAGATTGCACCACTGGGCATTTATTCCAGAAATTCAAAACTCCCATGTTCACATGAAAACCTGCTCATCAGAGCTTTTCTAGCACCAAACTGGAAATGATCATTCTTCCTGCAGTGGGGTGAAAGGTGAAGCAAACTATTCAGGGATAGCTTGAAATACTACTCAGCATTACAAAGGAACAAACTATCAGCATCTGCGACAACTTAGATGGATTCCCAGGGAGTTACACCGAATGCAAAAAGTCAATCTTGAAAGCTCATGCACCACACAGTTTCATTCTTAAAGAGAAAAACATGGAGGTGGACACCACAGGCTGGGGGTAAGGAGGGAGGGAGGGGCTGAAACTCAGAGATGTTTGTGATCGACTCTTGCAGATCCCAGCTGTGGAGATGGGCATGTGGATCTACACCAGTGACCCAGAGCATCCTATAGAACTAGATGCACGCAAGTGAGGGGTAGGATCTGAAGAAGGTCGAGGGTTGTGTCAGGTAACGGCTGGGCTGAGACACTGCACTGTAGTTAACATGTTGCCATCGAGGGCAAGCAGGTAAAGGCGTGGGTGGCTCTGTATGGTTTTTTACAACTGCATATGCAAATCTACCATTATCTCAAAGTCAAAAGTCAAAAGAATAAATGGAGAAATGAAACCTCAAACACAAAAGATCACTGTGTGGTTTCCCATAACTGGAAACCACACAAATGTCTGCCCACAGGGACTAGGTAACCTGATTGTGGTATGTTCGTGCTGTGGACTCACTCTGCAATGAAACAGAGCAGGCTGGTGACTCACAGCGGCTGGAGTGGACTCAGACGTTTCCTGTGTGAGGAAAGCTGGACAGACCAGTGTGCAGGGTATGAGGAGATCCCAGGGACCCACATCTAATGCCCAGCTCAGAAAAGTGGCTGTCTGGGGCTGAGGGTGGAGAGTCAGCTGGGGCAGGGTACCAGGGCCTTCTTGGGTGGTGGAAATACTCTGTATGCACGTGGAGGTGGTGGGAATACGTTTGTATGCATCTGTTGAAACTCTTCAAAGTACATACTTACTGTGCATAGGTGTGCATATTTGTCAAAATTCACATTTAAGGGCTGGGGATATAGCTGTTGGTAGAGTACTTGCCTTGCAAGCACAAGGCCCTGGGTTCAATCCACAGTACTGCATTAAAAAAAAAAAAAAAAAAAAAAAAAATTCACATTTAAGATGAGTGCATTTTTTTGTGTATAAATTGTTCTTTCAATAAGAACAGGTCATCCAAAATCCACACGGAAGGCTTTCAGCCCTGTTGCTGGAGTAGGTGTCTCAGTTTTAGAGCATATTCCATGACTACTGCGTGAGAGTTATCTCTGCACTTGGTAGGTATTTTAACTTATCTGAGCTGGGCCCCAATGAGCTGGTTCACTGTGACTCACATGGTTAATCGGCTACTTGAAGTGTGGGGAGGAGAAAGTTTGGTCCTGGGATTATAAACACCAGCCTTTTGTGGTCAAGCCCACTCTTCTTTTTCGAATACTTTTTTAGTTGTAGATGGACACGAAATCTTTGTTTTATTTTTTTATTTTTGTGTGGTGCTGAGGATGGAACCCAGGGCTTCACACGTGCTGGGCTCTGCCACCGAGCCACGGCACAGCCCCAAGCCCACACTCCCGTTCACTTCTCACTGACAGGACTTCCTCCAGGATGGGATCAAGATGTAGCTTAGACATTTTTTCCAAAGATTAGCTCGCTATGGCGGATATGGCGTGACCATATCTTTCCCTTTTAGAAAGAACATGCTGGACAGCTGGAGGAGCTAGTCAGCTGGCAGCTGCCCACCTCTGTCCTGCCAGCATCGGCCCCTCTCCTTGGGCGGCTCTCCCTAGGGGCAGCCCTACCTTCTCACACAGCACCGCCACCTGAGCCTCTGAGTCCCTGCAGGTCCTCCCCTCTCTCCTCCCCTCAGTGGTGCCAGACCCTGTCATGGTCTGAAGCGTCCCCTCCCATGCAGGCTCCCTCTCCTCCTTTCAGAGGTGCGGGGTGCACAGGAGGGGTTTCCCAGGGCGTGGGAAGAGGTAGGAAGCTAAAAGCAAAGAGGCGAGGCCTGAAGACACATGGCAGGGCCTGCAGACACACGGCAGGGCCAGTGGCCAGGCTCTTCTGACCCAGAGCGACTCGGAGAAGGAGCTGCCTTTCTCCTGGAGCCTGGGTGTGTGCCCTGGTAGGAGCTGGGCAGGGGAGAGGTCGCCATGCCTCGGATGCCACCTACAGGGGCAGAGGGACTTCCCTGCTGCCTCCCTGCTCCAGCCCTCCAGCTCCCCACCAGGGCCTGCCCTTGTCAGCCTGTCCAGGCCAGGGGCCCGGATAAGGTCCCTCCAGGACAGAGCAGAGCAGAGGAAAGAACGTGCAGATGTTCATTGAAGGAACACAGGCCAGTGACCAGGACACCTTCCGAAGCCTGGTCCCTGCTCATTTCCTGAATCTCCTTAGGCTCCCACACCATGGGGTGGACAGCAGGCGGGAGGCAGGGATCTGTGACCAGCAGGAATGCACAGCATGAGTGCTGACTCTTGGGGGGACCTGCAGCTGCTCCTCCAGGCCCTAGCAGCCTGGCTGCGCAGTGTTTGGATGTTTTCACAATAAATGTGGTTTAAAACCCCCTCTAAGTAGAAGCTGGCCTTTCGGTGGGCAGAGGCAGACAGGGTTCCTGCACGTCCATTGCTCCCGGCAGTGTGGGATGGTTTTCTCTTTCCCCTTGCTGAGAGAGGTCAGGGTGCTGGTCCCCAGGAGGAAGCTTTCTCAGTTCCACTGGCTCTTCTGGGACTGGACACTCGTGCCCACAGCAGGCTGCAGTCCGAGACGTGCTCTGCGAGGCTTGCTCGTCCATCGGCAAACGGCGAGTTAGCTGCTCACCTTTTAAACCTGAAGCTGGGCGTGGTGGCTCATGCCCATTATCCCAGGAGGGCTGATTGAGATCAGTTGAGCCCAGGAGTTTGAGGCCAGCCTGGGCAACATAGCAGGACCTGTCTCAGGAAAAAAAAAAAAAAGTCTGAAAAATTCTTGTAAATATAGAAGTCCAGCTTTTCTTAGAAAACAGGATCTGACAATCCTGGGCTTATGCTGCTTGGTAGCAGCTGCGTGAACCCGAGCTGCTGACCTTGCAGTTTGCTGCGGCCTCTGCGGCTGCCTCTGCATCTCACTTGTCACTCACTCCTTTAGCGTTCCCGTCTGGTCCCTCAGGGTCCTGGATTCACCAGAACTTCTCTATTTGTAACAACACTTCAACCTTAAAGGCATTAACCCATGACCCAGCTCCTGACCTGCCTTATCTGTGTGTCAAATCTATTTGCTTAAAACTTTAAAAGGAGTCCCGTGAAAATCTGTTTTGACTGTTTCCTAAATAGTAATGCCTGCAAAGCCCAGAGTGGTGCGCTCAGCAGGCCATTGTGTACTATAAAACAGGACACGCTGTGGCGCAAGCCGCCGGTCATCTCCTAGGCTCTAACAGATGTGTCTTCTCTGAGGCAGCGCCCACCTGATCAGGCTAAGGCAGATTGCCAGAAACACCCATCCTGTCTCATCACCTTGTCCCCTCCCCTAAGTGCCTGTGTGAGTCACACAACAATTCCAGGTGTTCATTCTCCTGCAGAGCTAGGCTGCTTTCCACCTGAGTCGGCGAGGCACGGAGCTTGTGCAGTGGCCTCAGGTGCCTGTCTCTCCAAGAGCTGTTGGCTCTTGCCCATCCTGAGTCCTGGTCTCAGTGTCTCCTGGATTCAGCACGCCCCTAGGTTGCTCAAGTTTGCCCAAGTTCACTGGCACACCAAGGCTTTGATGGTCAGTGTCGCTGGCTGTTGATTTCTCCTCTCAGTTGACCCAGTAACTTGTAGGAACCATGCTTTTCCAAGGTAGATGGGGACAGGAGTAACGATAATGGCAGCATCATGTTGACCGAGCACACAGGAGCCTGGCACACACGGGACCTACCTTAACAGCCCTAAGAGCACTGTGAGGGAGCTGCTCTGATTGGCTCTTTTACACAAGAGAAGAGTGACATTCAGAGAGGTCAATGTGACTAAGGCCCCATGGCTGGTAAGGATGGAGCCACTGCCCATTTCAGTCCCGTTGGATCCTGTGTCCCACTCCTGATGGCTCACCGTTTGCAGGCATTGGATACTGAGTCACTTCCTGTTCTTCGGTGCGTTAATCCCAGTCCCTTCCGCCTTCACTTATAGGTCAAGTGTTCTGTTATTCTTGGATTTCCCTCTGGCCTCCCCGCCTTTGCTCTAATATAGCGCCCTGAATTGGGCACAGTGTTGGGAGAAGGACACATCAGTCGACCTGCCCAGTGTGGCTAGTTTTGCCTCCCACAATGTGCTGTGTGTTCTCCTTAACTAGGTGGGAGCCAGCCTTCACATGAGCAGCCTCCGCCCCTGGGAGGAATGAATTCCTTCCATTTCAGCCAATACCACAGAATACTTTGGAAAGAAGATGGGAGGTTGGTGTTCTGGTGTTACTAAGCCCTCATTTTCTAGGGCTTAGTAATGCCCACTGAATCTTAGAACCAGAACGGCCCTGGGCATGACATGGTCTCCACACCCAGTCTCCAGCAAACATGAAGTTGGGGAGGTCATGTTGTCCTCCAGGAGAGCTGTCCCAGTATCCACTCCTACCAGCAGTGGATGGAGTCTTGCCTCCATTCCCCCATGCTGGGTGTCCTCCTGTACAGGAAATAGGAGATGGGGCAGAGGTAGGTATGCAATAGCCATTCACCTGCCTCACTTCCAAGTCTTCCTGCAGTCAAGTTGGGGTCAAACGATTAGTTGGCCAATGGCATGTGAGGGGAAGTGACGGTTCCTTTCTTGAAGAGGCATTTAAAGGCCATGGTGCTTTCTCTAGCCCTCTCTTATTTCCTGTGCCATGATGACTTTGGAGATCACAAGTTGCTAATGATGTTGGCTGTAGATGGAAGAGGCCAATGGCTACGTGCCAGTGTGGGTAGCAGTCTGAAAAGATGGCCCTGATGAACCTCATCTCAGGATACTCACACCCTTGTGGAATGGCCTCCCATCCTGGACCAGAGCCCACCCTTGGACTCCCCTGAATCAATAGGGTATTGCAGATGTGAGGCTGTGTCAATTATGGATCCAAGCTCTAAGAGGCCTGGTAACTCATGCCTTTCCACTTTTGGAAGCACCAAGCTGCTATACAAGAAGTCCAGTTACTCTGCTGGACTTAACGGATGAAGAAGGAGAATACCTGAGACTACATGAAGAGAGAAAGACCCTCCAGCTATCTTAGTGTTGCAGCTGAGCCCAGTGGTCTGGCCATCTCTGCCAAGGTGCCCAATGTGTGAGAGAGCCATCTTGGGTGTTCCGGCCCAGCTGAGGCCTGGTCCCCTGATAACAGCCTGTGGAGCAGAGCTACCCAGCGGAATCCAGTCAACCACAGAATCATGAGAGGTGACAGGATGGTGGTTGCTCTGAGCCACTGGATTTTGAAATGGTTTGCACGCAATGATAGCCAACAGAGTGAGAGGGCGGCTGGTGACATGTTGGCCACGGTGACTTGGGGGTGTGTCTGTTGGCACTGTCAGTGTTTGTTCTCCTGATGTGACAAGTGATCCGTGCAATGGACCTGTCAGGAGATGGCCCTGGACTCCGGCAAAGGCAGCAGGTCTAGGTGTGTGGACAGCTGTGCCACCTTCGCTTCCTGCCTGATCAGATGGGGAGGACGAGAGGACAGGAGAGAGCGATCGTGACCTTAAGCTGCACACCTGTGACTGTGAGGAATTAAAGTTCTTAGTGGGGATGGAGACCCAGGAGGAGAAGCAGATCTACTTAAGGAAGAAAACAAGAAAAAGAGCATGTCTAGAGCTGGTGAGCTTGACCCGACTGCTGAGGTAAGAGGCCAGCAGAGACCCAGAGAGGTTGAGATCTTGCCAGAGCGGGAAGTGGCCTTGAGATTCACCTCGGTTTCTCTCCTCGCCCATCAGTGGTCCTGTGGATGCTCTAAACCATCACTGGGTCTTCTCCCCGTCCCTCTTCTACAAGGAGAGAGGGACACGCTTGACCTGACCAGTACATCAGAGTCGAGTTTCCCACAGGAGCAGCACGGCAGACCCTGCAGGAGAGACTGGGAAGTGACATGGCAGCAATTTGAATATTAGATGTTGGAGGCGGAGACTTCAATCGGTTGACTTTATGACCAATGAGCATAGTTTCTATGGGAAAATATATTTTAAACTCCAAACAACTGACTTGGAAACAGACCTGGAACTCAGCCTGCGTATAAATCAGGGGCTGAACTGTAAAAGTTGTTTATTTTGAACATGGACCCAATTGGACTTTCTTCTCCTTACTCTTGTCTTTCTCTCACTCACTCTTTTCTTTTCACTGTGCTGTGGAGAGACCCCAGACGTCCTTCTAATTCATCAGCAACAGTCATACTGTCCCCTAGCTGGGCATACATCTTACTAACTGTCCCCTGGAGATCTGTTTCATCACTATGGAAAATGTAATTCTGTTTTCCTAGGTGACGGGATGTGTTTACCCAGGGACTCCAAGTGGGCTCCAGAGCCTTGGCCAGCTGGTTCCGGATGTGTAACGTGAGGAGCTGGGCCTGAGGGCCCTCCCCAGCCAAGTGACTCACAGGGGGCCGTGTGGAGGGACGTGCACTGTGTGTTCTGTACCCACAGGGCTACACACCCGGTACGCCTGCTTCTGCTCCTTGGCAGCTTAGGTGGCGCTCGAGGCGGGGGAGGACTTGCGGGGCTGGCACTGCGCGGGGCCCTCCCAGCCCTGTGAGTCACCACTAATTTTAGTCCAGCTCTCATCCAGGTGGGCCAGGCTCCATGCAGACTGTGCTCAGCGTCCTGTGTTTCCTGCTTCTACACCGGGTGGCTGGGCCAGATAGAGCCTGGTTGGCGCTTTCCAGCCTATATGTCTACACACGTGACACTCGGCAAGCTGGCAAAGGCGGGAACTGATGACATTCTGACAGTGACGGGTGCTGAGGGGCTTTAGGGGCTCCGTGAGCCCACAGGCTAGGGCGGGATGGCAGACAGCAATGCACTGTGACCATGCTAGCTTATTCTGCCAGGGACAGATGTGACTGACGGGTCATGAGGCTGTGCCCCTGTGTGTGGACGCAGCTTCAGAGAGAGGGCCCAGCCAGGTAGCCGAGTCTGTGTCTGAGATGGAGGGGTGGGCAGTGCCACTGGGTGTCCTGGGATGATGGCCTTGATATCTGCCTGGCTATAGAAAAGAATTTACTAGATCTCCTTCACTGACCACAGTTTATCAGTGTGTTTGGAATAATCTGATTGGGGTTCTTCAGAGGGAGACCTGAGACAAAAGTCTGAGTTTAAATCACTGATTTGGGGGGTAATTCTGGGAGGGGCTGATGGTGGGGTGTTGAGACAGGATGTGTGAGGAAGCAGGTGACCACTGCGGTCTCTGGGGACTGTGTGGATGTATCCCTCCCAGGGGGTGACACCTGGGGCACTTTCCATCTTAGCCTTCATTACCTGAAGGCAGTGCCCAGCAGTCCTGCCCATGTGGGGGCCATGCAAGCTGTGTCCAGAGAGAACCCCCAGGCTAGGAGCTGCCTGGCTTGTAGAGGGCCATGAGGGAGAAGGGAGCGGGGTGGCCACAGTGTCTCCAAGTGGACAGGGCCTGGAGCTGGGTCCCAGGTCCTGCTTTGCTGGCCACACAAGGCAGCGCCGTCTTTCCTGACCAGCCGTGGTTCTTGCCCTGCTCCCTCGGGGGCTGCTGTGAGGATGCTGAGGGCGGGTGAGCGGCTGGGTCCCTGGAGGTCTGCCCAGCGCGGGTTCTGGCTGCCTGCCTCCGTCCCAGTGTCTCCTCCTCCACGTGCCTGGAGAAAGGCTGTGACCCCTCGCCTCCCACCCAGCTGCACCGCGGCACGTGTCCAGGCCGGGCCAAGTGAGAGTGCCCTTCTCCTGGCGACAGGGACACATGACCCCAGCAGGGCCAGTTGGTCTTCCTTGGGAGTGATCTGTGAGCCCCAGGGGACAGAAGACCAAGAAGTGGTGAGCTTGGGGCCGGCAGCCACCATGCTGCTGGGACAGGCCTGCCTGGAGAAGGCATCAGGGAGCCAGGCAGAGCTGAAGGCAGGCAGAGAGGACTCCACAGCCTTGGAAGCATCCCTGGCCCCGCTGTCCCTGAAACCTTGCAGACCTTGAGCTCTCCTTAGGTGAATGGCTTGGCTTTAGATGGTTGGAACCGTGCTCTGGGGCTCTGTGCTGGGAACGCCAGGAGCTTAGGATAGGCCCTTGGAGGAAGAAGAGCAGATGGACAGGTGCTGGGTTCTGCTGGCTGTCCCTGAGGGATCTCAAAGCCCCCACTGCCTGGCCAGCGCACGGGGAGGGGAGGGGCTCCTCCCTGGCTGAAGCCGCTGGGCCAGGATGGCCTCCTGCCACCCCACCTGGCCCCGCCCCTGGCTCAGCTCCTCCAGGGCCTCGGTCTCCTCTCCACCCTCACAGGCTCTCAGGGCCTCTCAGACTGGCTGTGTCCCCTCGTCCAGGCGGCCCCCAGGGGACAAGGCAGCTCCTATAAAATCTGACATTGTCACATCTTCCTCCCCAAGGTGAGATCATCCACCTTGTCCTTTTCCCTTGGGGGTAGGAACAAGGATCCTAATGCCACATCAGGCCAGTGTCATCAAAGGGTGAGAAGCTGTGAGCGACTGGCCCCTCCGCAGCCTGGGCCTCCCTCTCTCCTCCTCCCCTCTCCTGGCGAGCACTCACTCCAGGGGCTTCCCCGGCGCCAGCTTCTCTCCCTGCACCTTCCAGGATTTCCCAACAAGCTCTTAACCACGTTGCCCTCAGACCACTGTCACAGGCATTGTCCAGTGGCTTGTCCTCCTTTGGGGCTGAAGGGGAAGATGCACGGTGTTGAACACACTCGTCCCTCCTGCGTGACTCAGGCTCCGCGTGCAGGGAGTTGGGGTAGGGCAGCACACCGGAAGGGGGAGCTGCCCCTAGCTCTGGGGCCGAGGGGGCGCGGGCCAAGTCTGTAAGTGCGCTCACTGCTGCAGATGTTTCCCAGATGCTTTTCATTTTCGCAGGGGACCGAAGAGGAAATGGGCCTCGGCTGCGGAAGGAGTGGTCTTACGCTCCAGAGACTGCTGTTCCAGAGACGGTCGCAGGACGGCCCTTAGAGACATGAGGTTTCCACTTTGGAGACAGGGGTGGGTGACATCAGAGCCCACGGGCGTGGGGGTCGGGGGAGTCTAGAGTCTGGTCCTCCAGTGCCAGGTGGTGAGGTCATGCCTGGGCAGCCACCAGATCAGCTGTGGGGTCCTGCAGGGTGCAGGGGTGACAAGCTGGGATGTTTTTTGGGTGACTTTGGCTGATCCCTTTGGGGTTATCAAGGGCTTGTGTGTGTCCCCAAGGGGACACAGTGGGGCTGGGTGGCAGGAGAAGAAAGGGCGCTGGGGCTGCTAAGGGTCAGCCCTGGCCTAAGAGGGACTTGGCTTTCTTCTGCGCGGTGCTTGCCCGTCTCCCAGCTCCAGAGCTAACTAGGAGCGTGACTTGAGGCAAGCCGGAGGGCCGTTAGCAGGGGAAGGGCTGCCTTTGCAGCAAACAGCACTGGAGCCAGGGACAACCAGGGCAAGGAACAAAAACGGAAAGATGTCAACTGACACCCCACACCTTGTACTAATGCTCCTTGGAATGCTTGAATGGGGGACACAGACCAGGACGTTCTCAAATAACAAGAGGGCAAAGTCTTCCAGACCTGGGGCCCTCATCACAAAGGGTCCCAGGTGGTCTCTCCAGGGGGAGACTTCTCTTGACACACCACAGGAAAGAGTTTAAGGAAACACCAGGTTTTTGCAAAGAGGAAGAAATCTAGACATACAGAGAGAAAACAGTCTTTTTTCTGCACCTTAGAGACTGATTAGAAAATGGAGGTGAAGATCTGCTCTGTTGGAGAGGAACAGGGGTGGGGGGTTCTTGAGAGGTGGAGGCGCCGCCAGGCCCCAGGTGGAGTATGTGTGCTGGGGGGTGGGCTCTCCTCCACGTGGGAAGTAGCACGCTCCCCCCGGGGGCTCCTCTGGCTCCCAGGCGTGAGCTCACAGCAACACCTGCAGTGGTGGGTGGCAGGGAGACCGGCCGGGTGGTGGTCCCACCGGTGCGGGACCCTGGTTTCGCGAGTTCACATACTCTTTCTGTCGAGGTCTTGCTTCTGCTTTGCTGCGTTCCAGAGGACTCAGGGCGCTGGGAAGCCACAGACACTGTGGGCCGTTCAGCGCGTACCCGGGGTGCTTTTCATCCTGCTCAGGGGTTAGTCACAAGAGGCCGCTCCACATTCCAGCAGGGACATTGCCCCTTAGAGACTGTTTTCTCTCTGTATGTCTAGATTTCTATTTCAGGACTGGGTGAAATGTCCTTGGGCTTGGTGTCGACACAGTCCATGAGGCAAGTTCTGGGTCTGGCGGACTCCCTTGTCCTGGGTCGGGACAGGTTTTCCCCGTGTGAGTGGAACGTCCAGAGGGTCGGAGTCTCCCAGAGCAGCCGAGCAGCCTCCATCTCAACACGCCACGCCGCCACCTTGGCATGAGGAGAATGGACTTGACCAGCACCAGAGAGGAGCCAGGATGTGTCCCGGGCCAGGTGCCAGAGCTTTGAGGACCATCAAACCCTCTGAGGGTGTGAGACCTGGATTGCAGTGTTGGCATCAGTCATGGGGACAGAGACGGCCGCAGAGCACCAGTGAGACCAAGGGCCCTGGATGGCACCTCCCCTGCTGACTTCAGCCCATTCCCGTCCCTGGTCCCTGTGCAATGTTTCAGCGTCTCCTGCCAAGAAGGAAACACTTGGGTTTCTGGAAACTGAAAATGTGTTTCTTACTCTTTGAAAAAAGGGCCAGCTTAGGGGATCTTGCTGTGGACACTGGGAGCCTGGGGTAAAGGGTCCCAAGGGAGCCACCTGCACAGGTCTGCAGGAGGAGCGGGCAGGGGAAGGGGAGGAGGAGGCCGGAGGTGGGAGGAGGGAGGGGAGAGGAAGAAGAAAGAGGGAGGGGATGGGGAGGGGGAAGGGCAGGGGAAGAGGGCGAGGGACCAGGGGAGGGAGCACGGCTGGGAGCTGGGAGGTGCTCTGAGGAGGTCCAGGCAGGCAGAGCTCTGGGCCCACCCTCTCTCAGGTCCACTCCCTCTGAGGGTCCCGAGACTGGACTTACTCTGGAGCTCTTGTGAGATAACGAGGGAGGGAGATAACGAGGAGCAGATGAGTAAATAAAACTTCCTGCTCAAAGCTGGGCCACAGACGTGTCAAGCTTCTCCTTTTCTTTTCTTTACATCACAGAGGTGAATGTCCCCACGAGGGTGTTCTGAAGGGGAGTCTTCTTTTCTGTGTGTCTCTTCCAGTTTGCTGAAAAATCTGCTGAGGTCAGGAAATGTCAAGGGACCAGAAGGACCACCATGTCCAGATCTGTCCAGGCGTGGGGAGGACCCCAACCCTTCTTCCTCTGTCTCCTCCTCTCTGGACCTGGTCAGCTTCACTGTCACTGTCCTGGGGGTCCTGTGGTGACTGTGGCCTGCTGCACGCATGTCACAGAGGTCCACCTGCGGTTCAGGTCCTCTGTAAGCCGCCTGACTGTCTGGTTTGGTGAGGGATGGGGCCTAATCAACTTGACTGTTAGGCAGCTTTCCACCACTTAAATGAAAGACCTGAGACCATCAGCTTACGATGAGAAAAGGTTGGCTCAGTGTCGGACGGAGGTGGCAGTCCATGATCAGTTGCCCTGTTGCTCTTGGGGCTTCTGCCAGATGAGAAGGGAGGGAACTCATAGCAGAACAAACTGCTCATTTCATGGCCAGGCGGCAGGAAGAGGAAGAGACTGGGGTCTCATAATCCCTTTGAGAGCATGCCCTCAGTGACCTGCGGACCTTCTTACAAGTCCCACTCCTAAAGGTTCTGCTACCACCCAGCGGCACCATGGGCTGCAGGCTAAGCCCTCAACACATGGGCCTTTAGGGACATTTATCCAAACCACAGTATCAAAGCAGCCCTGGGCCTCCTGAACCCTCATGGACTTCCGATGCTGGGGGGGAGGGGCTGGGGCTCACTGGCAATGATGTCGCAATCGGGGTCCCAAGCCCTTCTCCAGACAGGCTCCGCTCCTCATTTTCTCAAGAAGCCCCTCGTTACAGTTTGGATCTAAAATGTCTCAATGAAGGCTTTGACCCCAAGGCACCAGGGTCTGGGGTTCAGAGGGGGCCCCTGGGAGGTGCTTGGCTCTGGGGGCTCTGGCCTCGTCAGTGGATCAGGCCATCCAGGGCGTGTAGACAGTGGACTGCGCAGGTGGTCCAGACTGTGGGCCCTGGTTGGAAAAGGCCCTTCCTCTGTCCCTCTGGGCAGCTTGGCCCTGCCACACCACCGTCCACCGTGATGTCCTGTCTCGCTCAGGTCCAGGAACGATGGAGAACAGTGACTGTGAGTGTCACCTGTGAAACCCTGAGCCAGAATGGACTGTCCTCTTTTATAGGTTGATTTTTCTCAGGTATTCTGTCAGTGGTGGAAAGCTGTCCTCCACACCCTGCCAAACACTGGGATGAAGTGGCCCCTCCGCCAGGCCGGAGGATCTGGAGGGTGGTGTGGGTCCTGTGTCCCTTGTCCCCAGCCCAGTCCCTGAAGGTCTCAGCTGCTCCTGAGGTCCTGGGGAGGAGCCATGGGGACCCTCCCCGCTTAGTGAGGGTGCTCTGCAGGCCTTGAAGTGGGTCCTGCTCCAGCTCGAGGCTGCTCACTCAGCTGTCACCTGCCCAGGCAATGGCCTGGGGACACAGGGACAACTGTTCAGGAAAGGGACTGTCCTCAAGGGAGGGTGGACCCCTTGAGGGCTGAGGGCTTCCCTTGAAGACTGAATGCAGAGGTCGCCCCTCTGCACACCAGCTGGGGAGAGTGTGGATGGGGTCAGGGGCTCCCTGGGGTGGGGATCTTGGCCGGTTCTGTTCACTGCTGTGTCCAAAGGGCTGGGAGCAACTCAAGACCCACAGATGGGATGTAAGTGAAAGAAGCCGATCCCCAGAACCAAAGGCGCATGTTTTCTCTGATAAGTGGGTTCTGATACATAACACAGGAGGGGGTGAGGGAACATGAGGAACGCTGGAATGGGGAGACGGAAATGAGGGGAGGGGCAGGGAAGGAAAGATGGCGGGATGAGGCAGACCTCATCACAAGTGGGAGCGCACGAACGGTGTGACTCCACATCATGTACCACCAGAGGTAGACAGTGGTGCGCCATCTGCGTACAGAGAATCCAGACGCATTCTGCTGTCACGTCTAACTGAATAGAACAGGCAAATGGTTAATGGCCCAGCCTCTCTGCCTTCGATAAAAGAAAGACAAGTGTATTACAGAAAAATCCTTGGGAACTTCCAGATATGGCTCGGACTTGGGCTCTGCTTCGGCCAGGGCTGGAGTTAGGCCTCCCTCTTGACCTAAGGCCTCTGTGGTCTTATGGGAACGGCGTGGTGCGCCCGGCCAGGGGAGCGGCTGGGGTGGTGGGGGCGAGCCCGGAGGTCCTGGCCAATGCGTTTTACCAGGGAGCCCTCCAGGGGTGTGTGTGAGAAGGGCAGGTTCCTGTGCTTCGTTGCCAAAGGACCCAGGGCTGCTGTGTTCCTCTTCTGCAGAGGAAGCTCATGTCTTGGTGGACAAGAGGACCTGCCCGGGATGCCTGGGGAGCTCAGAACACAGTGTGTCCGGGACACACTGGGGAGTCAGCAGGGCTGACCTGAAGCAAGAGGGGCAAGAGCAGAGAGCCAGGGAGGCCTTGGAGGAGAGCAGGTAGAGGTCCAGGTGACCTGCCACTACTGCTGTGCTGCCCACCAGTCACCTGGCGCTCACTGGATGGTAGTCTGGTCCTCCCTGTGCCCTTTGCATTAGAAGGCTCTGTGTTTCTTCTGGAAAAATTCATACACTGAAGTATCATGAGAATGACTTTGAACTTCGTTGGTAGTTATTAACAAATACATTTGTTAATTTTTTTCACTGATCAGTCTGCTTCAAATCTTTGTCCTTGTATTTTGCCCTAGTGTGAAGAGGGGTGCTATGGCCTTGTGATTGTGTCCCCAAACCTGTATGTTGAAACCTTAACCCCAGGTGATGTCACTGGAGGCAGGGCTTTTGGTCACATGGGTAGAGGCCTCACGAGTGGGTTTAGTGCCCTTGTAAAACAGTCCCCAGGGGCTCAGTCACCTTTCCTCCAGGTAGGACTGAGGGAGAGGGTGCACGGTGGAGAGGAGGAGGGTGCTGACCAGACGCCGGATCTGCTGGTGACGGCTGTGCTGACAGTGAGTGCATACAGCGAGGTGATTTTTTTGATACAAATGAATGATTTGTGATATCAGTCACGATGTGAATATTTCCTATTCTAATGTTCAGTTTTGAAAGTGCCGCTTTGTCGAGTAAGTGGACAAGGCCAGACCTCTCTCCATCTCCCTCCGTTCACTCATTTTTTTGGCAGTGGTGCTGGTCGGAACCCAGGGCCTTGCACGTGCTCGGTGAGACCCTGCCACTGAGCCCATTCGTCTTTCATCCCTTGAGTACCTTCTTTGTGTCTGGCCATGCGCTAGGAGCTGGAGCTGGAGACTGACATGGCAGCCATGGTCTGGGCCTGCAGGGAGTTCGTATTGGTGGAAGAGTCAGCTGGCCAGCCAGGGAGGGCGTCAAGAAGGCTGTTTCTGACAGAAGGCCGTGGAGTGGTGCAGAGGCAACTGGGGTGGGGCGCCTGCCTTTGTGTTTTGCGAGGAGGGTGTTGGAGCAGCAGTGTGGGGGGTGTAGAGCCGGGAAAGGGGCTGCAGAGGGGAGCAAGGAGGAAGCAGGCCGGCCTGGGGCTGTGGGCAGGCTCCCTGCCCTGGGCAGGGCCCTTGGGATGCACGGCCAGCCAGTTCCTGTGAGCCGCAGGAACCCCAGGGGGAGACCTGGCCCTGGCCTTTTTTCCTAGGGCCTGTGCTGGTGTCCTAGGCTCCTCCCACCCAGCCCGGCTCCTGCTCCTTCCTTCTCCTCTCTCTCCGTGTCCTGAGAGGGGGGTCTCACTGTGCTGCCCGGGCTAGTCTTCCCCTTGTGGTCTCAAGCCTCCTCTCACCTCAGCCTTCCGCAGAGTTGGACGAAAGGCGTGTGTCACCGTGCCAGCATCCTTCCCTGGCCAGGTGGACAGGTGTCACACCTTCAGGACCCCGTCCTCTCCCCTGTGTTCTCCCTGTTTCCCCAGTGACTCTCTTGCACGTCTTGTCTCTTCTTGGCCTCAGCTTCTTGAAGTAAGGAGCCTGCTATAATCTGGGCGTTTACTGTGTGTCGTGTGCGGGACCCAGGATGACCCCAGGTGGGGAGTATTTCACCTTTGTCCGCTTCCAGAGTCTCCTGGAGGTGGCTGCGTCCTGCTTGGAGTCCACAGGCAGCGCCCTCACTGAGTGCCCTCCTCCCTCTCTCCCTTTGCTTCTCCTCTCTTCCTCTTTCTCTCCCTCCCGCCCCTCTTCCCCTCCTTCCACGCCCTCCCTCCTGTCTTCCAGGGAGACCTCTTCTAAAGCTCTGCTCAGGTGTGTCCCTCTAGGAGCCTTGCTCCAGGGCAGTGGGCTGGATGCCTTGGCCCCTCTCAGCTGCCCTTGCAACATTGTAACAACCAAGCCCAAAAGAACATCTGTGGAAATTTCAGCCCAGGAATCAGGACTGGGTGTTGCTCAATATGTGGAAAAAATGCAGTGTTTTCTTCTCCAAAGAACGCAGTCCACATGGCCGTCGGGGTCGGTCCCTGGCGCTCACTGAGGCTGGTGAGGGGGGGCTCTGGGGTGGGCTCTGGGCCCGGCCGGCATCTGCCTGTATTGTCCTCTGACTCTTCCCACGAGGTTCCCCTACAAAGGCCTCACACTGACCCCACTTCAAAACCTTTGCCTATGTGAGGATTCTCGCCACCCTCATCTATCATGCCAGGGTAGGATGGCCCGGTCCAGGGCTTTGCAGGAGGGGTCAGGTGGGGTCATGTTCGGCAAGAGTCTGATGTCCAGGGGTGCTGCCTGGCATGGGGGCTGCGGGGTTCTGACCAGCGGAGGCTGCAGCAGCTGTGGGACCCCAGATCCAAGTGCAGGACGAGCCACACCCAGTTCCCTGACCTGCTGCACCTGCCTGCCCTGGGGCGCCCAGGCCCCGCCCTGCTCAAAGGCTTTGATTCCACCTCCGGGTTCTTACCAGCTCTTTCCATCAGCCACGAGTCTGCTGCCCACCAGGCCCTGGTGGGAGTGCCAGGATGTGGCATCTGTGGCTTTTATTGCTGGCCAGAGGCTCCAAGGGTCTCTTTGTAGCTACTTGTGATTTTGCCAATGAGCCAGGCTGTCACGCCTACCCCGCGAGGCTGCCTGGCAGGGGTGCACTGCTGGGACCTGAGCTTCTGCCCAGCACTCTCCCGGGAGTCTGTGCCTCTGCAGGGCCGAGATCCTCCCCCTCCCAGGCTCCCACGGCCACAGGTGACAATACGGAGGTCACTTCCCCGGGAGGAAAGCCCAGCCCCCCCCGCTGGTGCCCGAGTGTGGGAATGACGGTGAGCAGAGAGCAGCTGCTTCCAGGGCCACCTCAGCTGCTCACGTCTCTGAGGGCACCCTCGATGTCCGCTTGTGCTGCGCGGACCAGGGAGGCAGAGGCTGCCTCATTATATGCAAATTAGGGGATGCAGTCTGTGTCAGGTTGCAGCCCTTGGAGGCAGAGGGCCTCCTGCGTGCAGCTTTTTATGGTGGCCATGGCCTCCTGAGGGGAGGGGATCCTTCTGCATCTTTGTACTGTTCACTCTGTCTGTCCTTAGGTGAATATTCAGTCGGTGCTTGAGAAATGCTTACTGAGTTGTTTGCTGGGCAGCTGTAGCCTTGGATTTGGCTCCACCTTTTGTGGTCTAATGGAGTGTTGGTGGAGACAGATGCACCCCAGGGAACACACTGGGGACATATTGGAAGCAGCTGCATTTGGTGAAATAACACTCCATCTCTCCGAGCAACAGTGGACCCCAGTAAGAGCGCTTCGCCTCCCTCTCCACCGGCACTAGTGCCTCCCAAACCTTCTGTCCTGAACCAGCCCGGCCCCTGCATTCCTCCATGGCCGTTGCACAATTTGGGATGTATGAGTGGAGACTGAATGGTGTCCCCGCGTCCCTCGGGTCTCGTGTTCTGTTCTCCAGGTGGGCTCAGAGGCCTCCATTGGACGCTGACGCCTCATTTAGGGGCACAGTCAGTTTTGAACACGTGGGTCACCTCTGGCTGGAGACATACGGAGCAGCCAGACAGCCAGGACATCTCTGGAGTCCCCAGATGCCCTGACCAAACTGTCTTTCTAGAAGCACAGGGACCACGTTTCCTCTTTGGTTTTGGTAATGAATGACCAGCTGGTGAGTGCGGGTGTGGGAGACCCAGCTGGAGGCAGGAGGAGTCCAGCCCAGGTGGTGAGGGAGGTGCAGAGGGAGGAGGAAGAGCTGGGTGCACAGGAGCATGGGGCTGCTTGGGGACTGAGGGGGCAGGAGATGTGGGAGAGCTGCGGGGAGGGGCAGGCCGAGTGCTGGGCGTCGTGACCTCTCCCCAGGACGATTCTGAGGGACACAGTGAAGGGCCTCGCCCCTGCTTCTCAGTGTCTCCTGTGTGTGGTGCAGAGCCGCAGGGTTCCTAGTCCTGTTTCAGAGTCAGGGGCGCCTCTGACTGTGAGGAGGGGGTGTTCAGGGGCTGGATTCCAGGATGAAGCCAAGGGGAGGGTGGAGACTGGAGAGGCAGGACACGGTGGGAAGAGAGTCCTTGTGGGTGTCGCCATTGCACAAGGGACACACAAACCTTGTGGCTCATTCACTTCCACGCCTGGCTTAGGGTGGCGGATGATGGCCGTGCTTAACATGTGCTGAGGACTTCCGTGTCAACGAGGTGGGGCCACTGGTCCTCCCTCCTCTGTCTCCAGCCCCACTGAGCAGTAGTAAAAGTCACAACTCACAAAGATAGAGAGGAGGGAGGGATCCCAGACAGGCTGAGCGGGTTCAGCAGATTTTGGGAACAGGTACGCGGAAGGGGACCATGTGGTGCAGGAGCCTCCTATGGATGTTTGTAAAGGTGTAGAGCCCAGGAGAGGGGTGGCCTCAGGGGCCTGGGGTACCGAGAACTAAGTAAGCAACAGGTGTGGAGAAGGCTGGGGCCTGACATGGGGTGCTCAGGAGAAGTGCTGACCCAGGGCTTTATCTTCTCTAGAGCCTCAGCATTTATCCCTTCCTCTCTCTCAGACTATCCTACCTCCCCTGCAGAGTCAACAAGCCAACCCACCCACCCACCCAACCAACCAACCAACCACTCACCCAATGAACCACCCACCCATGCAACCAACCAACCAACCAACCAACCAACCAACAACCAACCAACCAACCAACCAGCCTCTCACCCAATAAACCACCCACCCATGCAACCAACCAAGCAACCAACCAATCACTCACCCAATGAACCACCCACCCATGCAACCAACCAACCAACCAATCAACCAAGGACTTGGCTCTAGGGAACGTGGGGAGTTATTTGTAATGCCTAGAAATCAGCGTGGCCTCTACTGGGTACCCCAGAGCAAGCCTGTGCAGGATGACATTTACTGACCACCCCCGCTTCCTGGGTCTGGGTACTGAGGTCCTGAGTTACAGTTTATCCCAACTCCATCACACCAGTCGCCAGACCCTCTCCTGAGCAGCTTCTGTTGTCTGGCTCTCGGGAATGAGCGGGCATGCAGGGGTGGCCAGGAACGGACAGAAAGCTTGTAAGATAAAGGAGAAGAACAGAGAAAAACACTAAAAAAAAAAAAAAAAAAAAAAAAAAAAAAGGCAGGGGCGGGGCAAACCCTGGACAGCCGGGAGGCAGGCCACTGGGTCTCCCCCACAGGGCGAAGCAGCTCCATGACAGCCTGGGCTGCGGTGACTTCAGGCCCTGCCTTGCTTCCAAACTGAGTCCACTAGTTCTATCCACAGGCCCCAACCAGTGAATGGACTGTGTTGGTACCAGGGGCCGCACTTCCTGTGCAGGAGGAAGGGGGTCACTTCCCCATCCTGAGTGGCCGGCAGAACCAGGCTCCTCCCTCCCGGCTCCCTGCCTCCCTCCCACCGGCCGGTGGCCTGATACTTCTCCGCCCTCTCTGCTCCCCTTTGCTGCCCCAGGAGTCACGCCCACCACATCTCTGCAGGTCTGCCTTCGCTTCCACTTCACGGAGGACTGGGTTCAGGGGCTGGATTGCCACCGCCTGGCCAGCAGGGGAGATCCTACCCCAGGGGTGTGTGGGCTACGTCTCTGGCCCCAGACGCTAACAACTGGAGTGGTGGTGACTTAGGAGAATGTCCCTCTTGAAGGGACAGGCATGACTAGTGTGACGATCCCATCTACTGAGACATGCAGAGGGCCGGGTACACGGGGACGGTGGAGATGACTGGCTGTCACACGCTGTGTCGATACAGAGAGTACTCAATACAGGACTGGGGTCGGTGCGTTTGGCTGGGTTCTTGGAGTGTGCAGCAGGGGCTGTCGTAACAACCGAGAGGAGACCTCTGAAATCGCCCTCCCCACCTGCCGAGACAGATGGCACGCTCCCAAGGGTGGGGTGCCACCCGTAGTGCTGTGCTCGAAGGGTTTAAGAGCAGGGACTGGTGACCCTTCTCACATCTCTTTGTGACCCATGAAGTCACGAGCTTGGGCAAGCCCAGTGTGGCCATTCTAACATGGGAGTGGCACCCCGGGATGTGGCTGAGCAGGACCCGAGGACATGAACACGCTGCCCAGACGTGGCATCACCCCGAGTGGGCCGGTGCCCCCACCCTGCCGCTCGCCTCGGTGTCCTTGCAGGTGGGCCTGACCCGAGCCTCTGAAGGAGGAGGGAAGAGCCAAAGCTCGGTCCAGAGAGGGCAACTCAGAATCTGGAGGCCAGCTGGGGAGGCTCCTCTGCTTTGATCCGAGCGATCACAGGCTTCACGGCCGGCGTGGCTCGGTCACTGCTATCTGCCTGGGCATCTGCTTCACAGATGGCCCCCTCCTCTTTCTTCCTCTTTCTCACACACGGAACCAGCAGGAAGAACCTCAGCAAGAGTAAGAAGAAATAAAAATTCAAAACAAAAACTCAAACCCAAACCCAGATGAGTATCTTAGGTTGATTTTATAAAAGATACGAAACAGGAACGAAGGGCCGTGAGAAGAGCAGAGGCAGAAGAAGAAGGTGCTGTGGAATCAAGTGCATGAAAAGATTCAGCTCAGGAGTTGGAAGACGTGAGGACGAAATCTTCCAGAAACATCACAGGAAGACGGGAGGAGATGAAGGGAAGCCGAAGGGCGAAAGCAAGGGCTTGGCACTTCTGAGGCAGTGGCGGGGCAGCCGAGGTGGGCCCGCCCCCAGGCGCTCCTACAGCTCTTGGAAGGGAACCGTCTGCTGGGAGCATTTTCTGCTCTCTTCCCACATCAGGTCTGTCTTGGCCCCAGTGCCACTGACCCTTCAGGTCTTCCTGGTTATGGAGTGTGGCCTCTGGGGCTGTCCATCCATGGCGTCTGGAGCGGCCTCATTTCTAGCGGTGCCTCATTTCGTTTTCACTGTGAGCTGCGTCCTCCCGCTCAGCCCCCTGAGTAATGGAAATGAGGACGTTGTTCTCCTAACTCGTCCTCCATGCCTCAAGAAGGCAACAATCAAGGACAGAGAGAATGGACAGGAAGACATTCTCTGTGACAGAGAAATAATGAGAAAAACGACAATCTGCCAAGAAATCGATACTAGGCGGGTGCCTGACTTCGTATGAGCAGCACCGGATGCTGAAGCCAGTGTGGTGCGTTCTGAAGGAAAATGACCTTCATCCTGCACCTGGCCCTGACTAAGCTATTGCTCAGGCGTCGGGGAGTTACAAAGACATTTCACACAGGGAAGAGCTCTGCAAGTCGACACCCCGTGCATGGAGAAGTTGTTGGAGGACATTTCCTCAAGGGAAAAAACTCAAGAAAGAGTCAGACCTGGGTTCGAGAGGGTGGTGTGTTCCATGGCGGGAGCGTGGGGCTCTCTCAGGGGGTTGGCGGTGGGGCAGGCCTGGGCAAGCAGGCTGGGGGAGCAGGTCGGGGTGAAGCAGAGGAGCCTCTGGGAACCTGGAGTGTGTCAGATGTAAGGTGCTTGGGGCAGCGTGTAAAGGACCCGTGTCCAGGGGCAGGTTCTTTCCAGTTGGATTCTTGGCTCTCCAGAGCAGGACAAGGCGATCCTAGTACCTCCCTGGGCCGTGTAGACGCAAGCTTGCACTGAGTGTATGTGGGGGTGTCTCTGGGCAGTGACTAGGGGTTTCTGATTCTTAGATTCAACTTTGGGATATTTCGCTCAGTGCGGAAACAGCATCAAATGTTAATATTACCAAGTCTTTTAAAACCCTAAGACAAGAACGACAACTTCACCAACAGAGGAGAGAGGTGGCTGGGAAGACGAGGGAGGGCTTTCGGGAGGCCTGGCAAGGAGACACGGGCTACAGGTTGGTTGTTTTCAGTCCTGTTCAGTCGACGAACTCAAGTTTCCACGTGTCGTTTCTTTCAGAATGTCTCCTCTGCTTCAGGGCTTCGGGGTTGGTTGATGCTTTGATGATGCCATCTTATCTTCCATCGTCAATTCCTTTAGTTCTGTGCTTTTTGGGGATTTCGTTGGCTTTGTTGTCTAGCACTTTCGCTACCTTTTTGTTGTTGTTCTGACTTTCGCATTTTTCACAGCCAAGTTACAATTCAAAATTTTGTCTTAAAAAACTTGGAAATAGCTTCCTGCTCTTGCTTCAAGCATGCTGTATTTTGTCTTGCTTCTCTGAAGGTTGCTTCTGCTCTCTTCACTGTTGGCTTAACTCAGAGTCCTTCCCACCCCCACTTGCTCTGAATTTCACAGCAGGCACATATTTACACTGGGGCCTCAGGGTGGTGTGGGAGGGTCCCTAAATGTGGCTGACTGGGCTCTACTGTGGGGCGACCGGGAAGCCAGCTGGTGTGTTCCTCGGGGTCCCCGGCTGTTGGTTTTCGAGGCTGCTTTCTCCAGGGCTGGTTGGTTTCCCTAGAGAAGGGACATCCCATTGTCTTGGTGGCTGGCGTGGGGGCTGTTTCCACGCCCGGTGTGCACAGATGCCTTACTGGCAGGGCTCTCCAGTCGGCCTCTCTTCTGTCCTCTCCTCCGCTTCAAGACATTGCAGCTTTGCTTTCTCTGGTTCACTTTATCCAGGGAATAAATGACCCATTTCCCAGAAATGGGTGGGTGTGCAGCCTGGCAGGAGGCTCCGTGTGCAGTTTTGCACAGGCCCTAGTTGCAGGCACCCCAACCCTGGCCTGGGTGCAGGACCCACAGTCTATGGCTCCTGCACCTCCCGTTCCACAGCTCCCTGAGTCCCATGGCAGCCGGTTCCAGCTCGTCCTCCCTCCCGCAGGACCACCAGTTCCAGCTTCTCTTGCCCTATGGTTGCCCGCTCTCCCTGCTGCCTGCCTTCACCTTGTGATCTGGGTTATAAATCTCTCCTGCTTTCCTTGAAGGTGACGTTTTGGATCCCTATATCCCTGCTCACCTTGCTAAAAGGTAACTTTCAGGAGAAGATGGGAATAGAAAGTTTCTGCTTCAGAAGCTTAAAACTGGAACTCTTCTTTGTATTATTATTATTTTTTAATTTAAAAATAAGTTGTAACAGGGTGTTGGTTCCCCTGGACTCCTCCCTGCTAGGAGGGGGTTTACCATGTTCTAGTCTGGCCCTGAAGTTCAAGTGCAGCAGCTCCTTCTTTCCAAATCTGGGCAGGGAATGCACTGCCATGTTGGGGCCCATCTCCCCAGGGCTGATGGATGTTCCACGAGGACTCAGCGCGCACGAGGCCCTGGTCAGCTCTGGCCGACTGTACAGGAGGTCTGCGGCTGGCAGCCTGTGCATCCACTCCCACAGTGACCAAGAGCCAGCACGGCAGCCTGGACCACGGGCAGTGTCTTCCAGTGTCCTGGTCCTCAAACATTGCTCTGTGGGGGGCCCTGGTCTGGTTCGCCAAGTGGGACGATTTTGGGCTGCTTCCAGGAGTGGGCTCAGGGAGCCATAAATTTATCCTCCCCGAGTCAAGAGCCCCTCCTTTGACCCTCTTTACCCACCATCACTGTCTTGTGGCCCCATAACAAACCACGGCAAACTTGGTGGGATCTATTCTTTCAGAGTTCAGGAGTCCAGAAATCTGGAGTTAAGGTAAGGGCAGGGCTGTGCTCGAGAGGCTCAGGAGAGAATTCTTCCTGCCTGTTTCCACTTCTGATGGATCCAGGTATTCCTCGACCTCTGGCCACACCACTCGATTCTCTGCCTCCATTTCCACGTGGTTCTCTCCTTCCTGTGTCACCGTCCTCACTCTTCGATCTCCCTCTCTCTCTCTCCCTCTCTCCCTCTCTCTCTCTCCCTCTCTCCCTCTCTCTCTCTCTCTCTCTCCCTCTCTCTCTCTTTCCCTCTCTCCCTCTCTCTCTCTCTCTCTCTCTCTCTCTCTCTCCTTCTCTCCCTCTCTCTCTCTCTCTCTCTCTCCCCCCCTCCCTCTCTCTTGTCCTCTCTCTCAGGTACTGGGGATTGAACCCAGGGGCACTTTACCACTGAGCCACATGCCCAGCACTTTTTGGTTTTTATTGTGAGGCAGGGTCTTGCTAAGTTGCTGAGGTTCTCACTAGATTGCTGAGTCTGGCCTTGAACTCTCAGTCCTCCTACCTCAGCCTCCTGAGTGGCTGGAATTACAGGTGCCCACCACCACACCCGGCATGCTGTTTGATCCCTTATCAGGACAATATTATTGGATTTAGGGTCTTCTAGTAATCCAGGATAATCTTGCCTCAAGAACCTTAATTATATTTGCAAAACCCCTTTTCCAAGTAAGGTTACATTCTGAAGTGAGGGGATTAGAACATGGGCATGTCTTGTGGGGGGTGGTACTGTTTGACTCACCACTCTCCCAAGCTCCTGGCATGTCTCCTTTTGCCACCTGAATTCCCATGGAGTGAGGGCTCTGCAGAGCTTGTGGATGGAGATGAGGGGAGGGAGCTGCCATGTTGGGTCTCCAGGGACCACAATGCTCCAAGACACTAAAAGAAGGGGTAATTAACTGTAGGAGGAGGGAACATCGCCTACTCTGTATTCATTAGAGGTACAGATGGTCCCCGACCTAATGATGGGGTGACTTATGTTTTTTAATTTCATGATGGGGAAAGTGATACACACTCAGACGTGTGCTCAAAGTGGCACACACTGTATTATTATTATTTTTTGATTTATTGTACACAAATGAGGTACTTTTCATTTCTCTGGTTATACATGAAGTAGAGTTACACTGTGTAATCACACATGTACATAGGTAATGATGCTTGTTTCATTCTATTATCTTTCCTTCCCCTGTCCGCTCCCTACCCCTCCTTTCCCTCTACACAATCCATCCTTCCTCCATTCTTCCTTTACCCCTCCCCCTGGTTATGTATCATCATCCACTTATCAAAGAAAAGCCTTTGCTATTTTGGGATTGGCTTATCTCATTTAGCATGATATCTTCCAACTCCATCCATTTACCTGCAAATACCATAATTTTATTCTTCTTTATGGATGAATAATATTCCATTGTGTATTTATATCACAGTTTCTTTATCCATTCATCTATTGAAAGGCATCTAATGGGCTAAGGAACTGAGCAGACACTTCACAGAAGATTTAGGAGCAATCAACAGATATATGGAAAGATGTTCAACAACTCCACGATGAGAAATGCAAATCAAAAGTACCCTAAGATTTCTCATCCCAATTAGAATGGCTATTACCAAGAATACAAGCAACTACAGGTGTTGGTGAGGATGTGGGGAAAATGGTACACTTATATGTTGCTGGTGGGATTGCAAATTGGTACAGCCACTCTAGAAAGCAGTATGGAGATTCCTTAGAAAACTTGGAACCACCATTTGACCCAGCTATCCCCCTCCTTAGTTTATACCCAAGGACTTAAAATCAGCACACTACAGTGACACAGCCACATCGATGTTTATAGCAGCTCAATTCACAATAGCCAGATTGTGATATAAGCTTTGAACTTTGATGCTGCTTTTTTCCAGGCTAGTGATATGTGGTCTGATCTTCCCTCGTGATGATAGGAAGTGGCAGCAAGCACAGTTCCCAGGCAGCCCTGCTGCCACAAGGGGTTCAACCACAGAGGGCTGTGTGGCTAGGTGAGGAACTTCTGTCAAGTGGATGTATTAAATGCACTTTCTACATGCTGTGTTTTCAACTTAAGGTGGATGCATGTGACCCTGTTGTAAGTAGGGGAGCTCATTCTCACCATGTAGAGTGGGCACTGTAACAGGAAAGCTTCTTTTGGATACACATCTCCACCTCCCTTTAGGTGAGGTTGGTATTCGAATCAGTCTCCAGGTTCATGGACCTTGGATGGACCCTGACATTGACCTTGCTCCCTCCTGGGTTAGTCTTATAGGGTTGGCCAGTTGTCCGGCCACCATTGCTATTGTTCCCAGCCTCCTGCTAAAGTCAGCCCAGGAGCTGTCCCTTGACCGCCCAGACCCTGGTGATCAAGCAGGATGCTTGCTCCTTCAAGGTGGGTATTTCTACAAAGCACAGCCCTAAGCCAAAGAAGGGCCCATCGTGCTAACATTAAGCAAAGGGGCTGGGTGCTGCTAAAACCGTAGTAATCAAATACACAGGGATATTTGAAAGCAATAGTAAAACTGAAACAGCAAAGACAGTGGCTAAGGAAAGGGATGCAGAGAGAGGGCACCAGCAACTCTGCCTTCCTCCTCGGGAGGGCTAACAGCTTCTGTTTGGGGCCCGTTGCCTAGGGAAATTCCACAACTGGAGCGTCATTCCTACTGGATTCAGACTTTTCCAAAAACCTCATGAGACCAAAGTCTTTTACTATTTTAATATATGGGTCAATGGAAAACAGTTGGAAATCTGGTAGTTGGTTAAAATTTCACTGGCCAGGCCCTTGTTTGAATAGACACATTTATAATTTAGTTAATACTCTAATAAATTTACACTATAAGGAGGTTACAAATTTAAGTCAGGATTTTTTTGGGGTGGGGGTGGGGCTAGGGGAGGAGAAGCAGAGAGATCAGAAATATAGAGCCAGGAGGAGACTCTAAGACCCTCAGGCCTTCCTTGCTGGCAGGTAGGTGACAGGACTGAGACTTCCGCTTCCCCAAGGGTGGTCACAAGGGCCATAAGACATGTTTTGTTTCAAAGAAAATTTTCTCCAACATCTTAAAATTCAGAATTCACACAAAAAGCGAGGTTTCTGGCTCCTTCTGAAATGCTGGAAATTCTGCCTGTCCTGAACTGGCACCTCTGGAGGGTACCAGGGTCCTCAGAATTTCTCCCTTACCATAGCCAGTGGGAAGGGAGAGGGTTCTGGAGAGGGGATGCCAGCTGGGGAGCCCATGTCCACTGTGGGCAGCATGGATATAAACAACACCCATACACACCAGGCATGACTGTGTATGGCTGGGAGGTGACCAGTCAGCCTAGCTGCCTGGGCTTGGATGCTGCATGGACCCTGCAGGGTCAAGGAGAGCAGGAGCTGACCTCTTTGGCTCCCCAGGTGTGTCAGATATCCAAGCTGTGGGGAAGGGAGTTAGGACATGGCCAGCTCTGAACGTCAGACCCTAGATGTGTCCCTGAACCCCCCGGGTTCCAGAAAGCTATGAGGTACCTATCGCAGCCCCTCAGAGAGGAAGCACTCAGAAAAGGCAGTTGAGAGCTGGATTCTGAGTGTCCACATGCTGTGCTTAATTAAATTGCTAATTGATTAAGGCATATGTCATAGTTGGACTTTCTTTTCTAAAGTGACTTGAGAGACCTCTGGGCGTGGGTGAGGACTATTCCCAAAAGCAGTTGCTGCTAATCCTGTAACCCAAAGGAGGAAATAGCTGGCTAAGCTCAGCCTCAGTACTGCATATCGACGCCTTTTTTGAGAGCAGATTGCTCACTGTCAGGCGTCTATCATCCGCCATTTGCCTGCCTCTCGCCTGTCCATCGCCTGCCTTACACCTATCCATCACCCAATGCTTGAGGTTCACCTCCTGATCATCCGACAGCTGCCAGCAGATTGACCGCAGACCGCCAGTGGAGAACCAGCTGCCTGCTACTGCCTGGAAGTTCACTGTTACAGTACCTGCAGGTTTGATTACACATGGCTGCCGCCATTTTGAGACAACAGCCAGGCCCCGTAGGACCCCTGGCTGGACTGACTGAGCCCCGTCTCCAGGATCCCTCAGCCCAACCGATCACTTCCTGCCTCTGGGGCCCTCACATCAACTGACTGCTCCCTGCTGCCAGGACCCCCAGACCAACTGATTGCACCCAGCCTCCTGGATCCCACAACCACACCAAACACACCCGACCTCCACGACCACTGCCGGACCAACTGCATCTGTCTCCAGGACCTCCAGCTGACCATGTCCACCCCTGAGCTGCAGCTCCCCGTTTGCCAACACATTTGGAAGCCAGAGCAGCCATCTTGGATAATCCTGGAAGCCATAGCTCCGATCTTCGGGTGGGCAAATCCCATCCTGAGACGCCTGCTAGAGGCTTGAAGCTCATTGTCAGGTACTTCTCATGCATCAGGCTACTGAACACTGGGAGGTTTCATTAGTATATGACTATTATACAGTAGATTTTCTTTTTTCTCCTTTTTTAAAAAAAATTTTAAGTTTTTATTTCTTTACGTTTCTTGCTTTCTTTTCTTTCTGTTTACCTGTTCCCTCAGAGTCGCTTTCTCCCTTATTTACATGATGTTATTGTCCCCATAGAGGCTATTTGGTCTAGGATTGCATAGTGTCTGATTTGGGCACTGCTAATATTGATCTCCCCTTAAAGAAAGGGTTTTGGAAACCTATAGGGCCACTATAAGCCTATAGGGGGAAATCTGTAATACCCCAGATCTGCAGCTAGAGGGGAAGATACATGAACAACATGAAAAAACAAGGGAAGAAAATGATCCAATCAAATCTAGATTCTATAGTAATAGAATCCAATGACAGTATGTTAGAAGAAATATCAGAAAAGGACTTCAGATTATACATGATTAAGATGATTCGTGAAGCAAAGGATGAGATTAGAGAACAAATGCAGGCAATGAATGATAATACCAATAAGCTGAAAGAGCAAGTGCAGGAAGCAAAAGTTCATTTCAACAAAGAGATAGAGATTCTCAAAAAAAACCAAAAACAAAACAAAACAACAACAAAAAAAAACCAAACCGAAATCCTTGAAATGAAGGAGACAATAAACCAAATAAAAAACTCAATGGAAAGCATCACCAGAAGACTAGACCACTTGGAAGACAGAACTTCAGACCATGAAGACAAAATATTTAATCTTGAAAATAAAGTCACCCAAACAGAGAAGATGGTAAGAAATCATGAGCAGAATCTCCAAGAACTATGGGACATCATGAAAAGACCAAATTTAAGAAGTATTGGGATTGAGGATACAAACCAAAGGAATGAACAACCTATTCAATGAAATAATATCAGAAAATTTCCCAAACCTGAAGAATGAAATGGAAAATCAAATACAAGAGGCTTACAGAACACCAAGTGCACAGAATCACAACAGATCCACACCAAGGCACATTATAATGAAAATGCCTAACATCCAAAATAAAGATAGGATTTTGAAGGCCGCGAGAGAAAAGCATCAGATTACATATGGGGGGAGACCAATACGGATAGCAGCCGACTTCTCAACCCAGACTCTAAAGTGACTTGAGATTCCTTTAAACACATACACACTTCTTTCAAACAGTCATTAAAATAAGAGAAGAAGAGACGTTAGCTGGACAAAATGTCACATGATGGGCTCTGAATGGGAGAGCTGATGTTCTGAAAGCTAGTTACAGAAAGATTCTCACATGGCGCCTGAGAGAAAACGCTTGTCTGGAAGTGTCTGTGGACAGTGGCCTTCTGTACACCTTTTTGCAGGTTGGCCCTGAGCTGGGGCTGAGAACATGGCAAGGAACGCATCTCCACAGGGAAGCCGCGGAGTCCTTCTATCTGAGGAGCCTGGGGGGCCGCAGGAGTGCACCTGTCCTGAGGTGCCCCTGAAACCTCCCATCCTGAAGAACTGGAAGACAGGAGCTTACCATGACATTTTATATTTCTCTTATCGGTTTGGGATATTGAAAGTAAGTTTTTAAAAAGTGCATTTGTCTGACCACTCACGCCTGCCCAGGGCAGACTGAGTGGACTGACCACGCTACCCACCCGTTCTGTTTTGGTTCCATGCTCTTCTGGATACTTTTTAGTGAACTACCCATTAAAAAAGCTTCTCCTGATAGGATTGCCAGGTGGGCAGCTGGACTGTCTAGGGCAGTGTGTTCTCCAGGTGGGAGCCTGGCCTGTGTCTGTCCCAGCACGAGAGGAGAGGGAGTCTCAAGTTGCCAGATGTGCCGGGCTGAAAGTGACTGGAAGCCTGCAGGCTTTGTCCCCTCCTCTTTCAACACTAAGCCACCCTGGGCAGGGCGGCCTTGGCTGAAGGCACAGAGGAGTAGTCCCTGAATGAGGCCGCCCCCCGCCCCCGCCTGTCTCCTCCCTTTCTAAGGCCGTCCTCGTGTTTTATCTGGACATGGGCATTACGTTTCCATAGCAGACTGCTGTGCAGGTCACTTCCAATCATTCTAGGTGTTGCCGACCTAAAACGGGCGTAGGAGAAAAGAACCCACGCGCTACACCTGCACCTTCTTTGTCCATCCCTGCATTTGGTTCTAACTTCCACCAGGGCCAGGGCCACGTGTGTGGCTCCCTTGTGCCGTCAGCGCCTGGCCTGCCCTGGCTAATATTAAATGCCAGAAGATGTTTAAGAACTCATGACTCCATGGCAGCTGTGGAGCGCACTCTGGGGCATCTGAGGGACTGCCCCAGCTCTCCTCACTGCCTGGGTGGCACCCTCCAGAGGCGGAGGCACCCCACTCCCTCTGGGGGACCAGGGAAGGATGGTCTGCAGCACTGTTCCTCAGGGTGGGCCCCACTGGCCTTAGCATGCGGCCGCAGGGCACTTGCCCTAGGGATGGGAGTCTCTCGCTCATGCAGGAAAGCAGCCCGCCCTGTGTCAATCTCCATTTCACCCCTGGGTACATTAGGGTGGACGGAGGGGAGTGAGGGAAGTTTCTAGAAGGCACTCAGGCTTATGAAGACCCGTGAAGTCCCAGTGGCCCCATGCTACGTGCAGGGCTTCATTCATTACCTCCCAGGGTGGTGCAGGGGGATCCCGGGCAGAGGAGAGACGGCTGGAGGCATGGGCCCGCCCACAGGGGCCTCTAGCCCTACAAGTGTGGCTACGCAGCCGCGTGTCCGTCACGGGCGTCACCAGCCCCTGCCGCCAGTTCTGTCTCAGTGAGGACCTGCAACCAGCCTGCTGTCCCAGCTGCACCGAGTTTCCCCGCAGCCACCACATGGCTCCGGGCTCTCCTTACTCCAGGGCCACACCTCCGCTCACAGGGGCCCCTCTGCCGGGGCGCCCCTGACTGCCTCCCCTCTCGGAGGACTCGGCGTCCCTCAGACAGCACAGGTGTCTCCTTCCCAGGAAGCCTCTCGTGGCCCATCAGACTGCCTGGCTGAAGCAGGGTGGGGAGGTGGAGTGGGATGGTGGGGAGCCTGCGCTTCTAGGGAGGCCTCAGGTGGTGCCCGGGGCAGTCCCTAGCCTTGGGACAGTCCCTGCTCTGCTCAGATCCTTTGGCAAAGGCCTGCTCAGTTGTTCATTTAATTTTGTGGGCTCCTTCAGCTCTTCAACCCGTCTTCCTGAGAGGGACCTTTCAATCCCGGATCCTGGATAAGACAACCCACGATGATCATGCTGAACAGGAAAGGTAAGAACTTGACCGGGTCTGACAGGGTCTCCTGAAGGCTCAGCCAGTGGGGATGGCATGTCTGGTAGGTAGCTTAGGGCTGGGCACCTGCAATTACTGGCATCTTCAGGCACCCTGGGTGTTCAGCCCGCTGACCTGGGAGAGCTCGGTAGGGGAGTGGGCTGCAGGTGAGGATGGGCAGAAGTGCTGTGGCCTCCCTGGTGCGCAGCTCAGGAGCCTTGGAGCCCTCGGCCACCTTGCCTTTGGCCCCCTCTGGAGGGGACAGAGCTTCCTGGCTCTTCTGGGAAGGTGGCTCTTGTTGCTCCAGACCATCTTCCACAGGGAGGCTGCAGGTGTGAGCCTTTGCCAGAAGCACCTGCAGCAGCTTGGAGACGGGCTCTCCTGACCTGAAAGGGACCCCAGGTCTGGTGGCAGCCAGCGGTGTGTCTGAAGAGCTTTGGTCGTGACCACGGGCAGAGCTGTGGCCTGTCACAGCAGCTCTGAGCCTAGCCTGGACAGTCCTCCCAGGGGACGCTTCTGGGGTTTGTTCTGTGTTCCAGAGCTGAACGTGTGGGCTGGACGGGCATGATTACCAGGCACCTTTCTACAGGGGTTTGAAGGTGACAGGGACAAAGGATCCTGAGAATCCCAAAGCCCTTTTTGCACACTGGGGACCGCGTGTGATTGTGTGTGCCTTGTATCATTGTCCCTGTGGTACCTCTCAGGGAGGACTTCGGCGTGTGAGCGGCCAAGTGGTGAATGAAGGAGGCCATGCTGCTGCTGCCATATGGCCGCCAGGTCCCCAGCCACGTTGCTGCCTAGATGTCCTGCGGGCAGGACCCAGGCCTCCCTACCTGCTCCTCCTGGGTCTATCCAGGAAACAGGCTGCAAACAGCCCTCTCCCCTCCTAGGAGCGGGCAGGCAGACTCACTGTGCGGCTCCTGTGTCCTTCCAGTGTTGCCTGGGCACTTCCAGGGAGCGCTGCTGCCGTGGAGGTGAGGCGTGAGGGTGGCGGCCTGCCCAGGGCGCGAGAGGAGTGGAGGCCTCGAGGTGGGCTCACTCACTCGTGGTTACCGTCACTGTTTACAGCGTCTTGGCCACTCTGACTGCAGCCAGTGGAAAAAGGACTTCACCGTTGCTTATAAATCATGACTCAGTGGCCGCCCTTGCTGGCATCTCTCCCCGAGGCTGTCGTTCACCTCACCGCTGGAGGGAGGGCTGCGGTGGCCGCTGGAACAAGGCGCATCTGTGCCAGTTCCAGCGAGTGGCCGCTGGCGGTCCCGGGCTCACTTCTGCATGCTTCACTGGCCCAGCCCTGTGCTCCTGCCCCTCCTGTCTGTGGCTGTGGCGGCCGGGTGGGACGGAAGCTGCCCCTCCTCTGCTTGCCTCTGCGGGCAGTTACTCAGTGCCCTGTCATCTCCCCAGGCTTGTCCCCACCCACCTGTGGATGGCCTCCCGGTCCCAGGCGGGCGCTGAAGGGAGCCCACATTTCTGTCTTAGACTCCCGAGGCTTCTTGATCCCAAACTGGCATAACGCTCAGGGTCACCCCTCCAGGGTTCTGTTTATCAGCAGGGGATGGGCACAGAGATGCAGGAGCTCAGGTCCTGTCCATGAGGGTGCAGGGTCTCCCCACAATGCAGAAGGGGCCACGCATGAGAATACAGCACAGACCTGCTGGCAGCCCTGGTTGGGGAATTTGCTCTGTCCAGGATGCCAAGGAGGTGACTGTGCAAAATATTCTGGGCAAAGAAGGGGGAGGGTGTTCCAGGCAAAGGAAGCAGGACCAGTAAGAAATTCCAAGGCTCTTCCTGTGTTGCACCTGCTTGAAGGTTCTGTGGCCTGCGGAGCTCTTCTGCTTCCTGCTTTGTACCAATTTCTGTGACATCCTGAGTCCAGAAAGGTGGGCCGTTATTTCATTGCAGAGAAAATTGGGGCTCAGATGGAGTGACCAACCGAAAGCCCCACGGCTAGTCTCTAGGAGAGCCATGTGCACACTTCAAGTCCCTCCTGGGCCAGTCATAGCCCCTACCCTGCGCCTGCCCTGTGCCTCTGCATCCTTTGGTTGATAGGCTGCATCCTGTTGTGATCCCACCCATCCCACCTTGTCCCCCTGTCTCCCGGCCCCAGCTCTGAGCAATCGCTAATCTTCCCGCCTGCTGAGTGGCCTCGGCCATTGCATGTAGATGGCCTCTTACCATACGGGATCTTGTGTCTCTGGCTTCTTTCTGAGTGTGCGGTTTCAGGGTTCATCTGCAGGTGGTGAGTTGGCACCTGTTCTGCTGCAGGGCTGTTACACATTTTGTGTGCCTCCTCGTCACTGGTGGCATGCCACCGAGTTGTTCCCACTCGGCAATTTGTCACTAATGCCTCTAGGAACATTTGTGTACAAGCTTTCGTGTGAACATATCTCTTCCATTTTCTTGGGTAGATGTGTACTTAGAA
Source organism: Sciurus vulgaris (assembly GCF_902686455.1). Classification (NCBI taxonomy): domain Eukaryota; kingdom Metazoa; phylum Chordata; class Mammalia; order Rodentia; family Sciuridae; genus Sciurus; species Sciurus vulgaris. Next base: position 186,274,006 of record NC_136463.1, on the reverse strand, counting down.
ATGGCTGAGACATTTAGGAAGTCTCTGTTTAGCCTTTTGAGGAAACTGCCTTTTGAATGGCTGCACCATTTCCTATTCCTGCCGGCAGTATGTGAGAAGTTCGGCTCTCCTGTTCCCACTGGTACTTGCCACATGGGTCATCCAGTGAAGGGGCAATGGTGTCTCACTGTGGCTTTTATTTGCCTTTTCCCGATTGCTGGTGACGTTGGGCTTCTTTTTAAGCACTTATTGGCCATTTGCATATCTTCCTCTGGCACTTTTCCCAGTTCTTAAATCAGGTTGTCTTTTTACTGAATGATAAAAGCTCATGATATATTCTAGCTACAAATCCTTTATCAGATCTATGATGTGCAAATATTTTCTCCCATTTTACGTGTCTCTCCTCACTTTTTTGAAATTGATGAAATTCAACTTATCTCTTTTTTCTCTAGTTGCTAATCTAAGATTGTGAAGATCTACCCTTCATTTTTTCCTTCAGAGTCTTAGAGTTTTAGCCTTTACTCTTAGGTCTTTGATTCATTTTGGGTTAGTTTCTATATTTGACATTCTTTGCATTTGGATGTCCAGTCATCTCAGCAATATTGATTGGAAAGACTTCTTTCATCATGGAATAGTTTGGGTACCCTTGCTGAACACAAGTGTCAGGGTTTTTTCTAGACCCTGTTGGATTCCATTATCCAATGTGTTTCTTAGAAGGCAAGTCCCACATTGCCTTGGCTGCTGTTGTTCTATTGTAAGTTTTGAAACCAGGAAGTGTGAATCCTCTAGCTTTGCTCTACTTTTTCAAGCTATTTGGGATCCCTTGTAAATTCTTATGAATTTTGGAATCAACTTACCAATTTCTGCAATGAAGTCAGTGTTTCCTTTCTTGATATAGACCCAGGTTTCAGACAGCCTGGTCTTCTTAAGCCTGAGGGATAAGAGAAGGCTGGCAATGGAGAAGCACTGAGACAGTCAGATGCTGAGGAGACAGGAGTGGGGAGCCAGGGCTGGGGCGAGGGATCACCAGGGGTAGGCTTGCTTGGCTTGGGCACCTCCCTTCTGTGACATGGGTGGATTAAGGGCATCAGCATCCCCGGAGTCCAGCAGGGATGGATGCTCAACATCCTGTGCTGGAAGTTTCCACTAAGCTGGGGACAAACATGCTTATTTTGGGACTAGTGGGGAAGAAAATTTTGCCGCTGACCCTGTGCTTATTCTGCCTTTAACTTTCATACAGCAGACTTGAATTACACACACACTCATCGTCCTGAGACTTGTGATCCCAGGCGACTTTCTGAGAGCCTGCAGAGAAACTTGAGATGCTCTAATCATGGATGTGGCTGCAGGCAGCAAGGAAACCTGCTGCTTCCCCATGAGCATGCAGGGACGGGACTCTGAGTCCCTTAGAGGATGAAATGGCACGAGGAACAACCAAGGTTGACTGGCTCTGTGAAAGACAGGTCTCACTGTCTCGGGCCTTCTGGCAAAGGTCTAGAGAGGAAGGACTGTCCACAATCTGAGGCTGAACATAGTGATCAGGGCAGGAGAATGGAGCAGCCTGCAGGGAGAACCACAGAAAATGAGGTCACGGACGCCTGAACTTGCAGGGCTGGGGTTTGGGCTCCATTTGGGCTCTGTGGCTCCATGTCCCTGTGGCCTGGAGAGTCCTGGTCTTTTCTTGTCTCAGTGACCCACGTCGGTGGATGCACACGGGCTGGTGTGGCAGGAGGCTGTCCTCCCAATGCACCAGTGGTTCCAGGAGACACTGGGAAGCCGAGGCCCGCAACAGTCCTTCAAACAGGCAGGCTAAGTGTACACCACCTCCTCCGCCACCCGGCAATGTCCAGCTGCTTTAAGACGAGCGGTTTTGGTTGGCAGCACCTTTGCTCATGGTAGGAATGAGGACCCTTGCTCTTTTTCCAGTTCTCATGCAGGAGTGATATTAGCCAACGTGAGTGTGTGGTGGGGGGAGGGGGTTGAGAAGGTTAGGCATGGGGGCAGGGTGGGGAAGGTGCCTGGAGCTGTGGCCCTCCCGTGCCACCCGACTGCCCAGCACCTCAGGGCTGGCCTCTGTCTGTGCCAAGTCTCTCTTCCTCTTCCCTCCCTGGGAGGAAGCGCAGGCCTCTGCCACCTGCAGAGCTCAGCTCCCCTGCCATGAGAAGGTGAAGACGGGCTCCTCACTGGCAGAGGGCAGATCTCCTGGCGTTGTGGTGAGGCTGGGTGATGCCAAGCACGAGGTGGTGTAGCACTGGGCTAGCTCACAGTGCTGGCGGTTGTTGCTCTATGGGGGAGATGGGTTACCCCTGACCCAGGGTGCTCAGAGCCTGGAGCCAATGAGGCTTCCTGACCTTGGGGCCCACTTCCCAGAGACCAGGCCTCCACAGTGATGCAGAGACGGAGCCCATGAGGATGAGGTGGGAGACACCTGGGGCAGAGGGTTGGCATTGCTGGGGAGGAACACCAGAACCAAGCCCAACCCAGAAGCAACTGGACGCTAGGCAGGCCTGATGTCTTGCCACTTGCCGAGCCGCTTGGAGCAGGCAGGAGACTCCCAGTCACACAGAAACTTTAGAGCCTGGGATGGTGGCACCTTGGAGGGGTAAGGGGAGGAACTCACATCCAGGGGGTGAACAGAAAGCAGCGTAACCTGTCTGGGAAGGACCACGTGCTATGGCTAGCGGCCCCGAAACAGCCAAGGTAGCAATGCCTCCACAGCCAGGTAGGGGTGGAGGGAGGGTCGCTCGGTACTGTCTACCAATCTCGAAGGTCAAGCGGGGGGTGGCCTCCACACTACGGGCCACCCCACGGTTTTCAGCAGCTGCGTCCTGACTCCCCGGAGCTGTGGCACGGATGTCTGAGAAGCAGTGGTGACGGTGATCCCTTGACCCCTGACCCTGGGAACTCTCAGGGCTCAGCTCGACGCCCATCCCTGCAGCAGTGCAGCTGGTTAGCTTGGCCTGGCCTGCCCGCCGGGGGTCCTCGGCCTGCTCCCCTCCCCTCCCACAGGGGTGGCTGCGACTTTGGAGTTCTCTGATCTCCTTCTATTTTTAACTCCTTTAATTTTATCCACAGCTTCAGAAGATTTCTCCATTATCTCTTTTCTTGGCCACATATATGTTTTTTTAAATGACAAATTAAGTAAATGAGCAGTGCTCCTATGACGTGAGGTTTCTTCAGGGAACTGTCACGCAGTGGAGGCAGGGGTGCCTCGGGTGCCGGTGCAGACTCGTTTTATCAGTACGTGGTGCTCTTGCTGGAAGTTTCAAAAATTTGAGACTCTGGGGTGCAGACATAAGAGTGAGATTTGACCCAGAGAAGCAGGAAACTGGACACATTTGTGGAAAAGAAAGACGTGGATGGAGAAGCCCCCTGGGTTGGAGAATTATCTTGCACAACTGTTTGGTGACCCCACCAGCCTGACCAGGAGTCGGCTCTGCATGACAACAAGCTGTCCATAAGTCCCAATGGCTTTGACGTGGAGCATCCACTTCTTCCTCCTGCGGCAGGGAAGTGTGGTGGGTCGTCTGGCAGCTCCATCCTACACAGCTGCAGCCTGGGGAGAGCCCCTGTCCTGGAGGTGCTGGTTTAGAGGTGGGGGGAGGTGGGCGGTGCCTTCCGTCCAGGTCCTGTCTTCCCTGGCTCCCCGTCACGCTCAGCGCTGTCAGGCTTGACGGGCGGGAATTAGAATCTGCATCAGGGCTTGCACATCTCCTGCTGGAAGACGGGGAGCCACAGGGACCACAGCGCAGCCTCCAGCACCCGGGGGCTCTCTCCTGTTGGCAGGTGGGGCCCGGAGTGCTGGACGTTGCAGAGTGCCGTGTGCTGGCACCACTGCCCTGGACATGGCCTGCCTCTGGTCACTGTGGTTTGTCCAGAGTTAAAGAATGGCAGGATGTAGATGTTCCTGAGGTCACCACACGCCACGTTCTTTGGGGCTGTTTGAAGGGTCAGTGCCAATATTTGAAGACAGCAAAGCGGCGGTGGCTTTCACTGAAAAAGTGTGGTACGTTTTGGAGCCATCATTGAAACCGTCTTTTGGACTTTTCTAAGCAGAAAAAATTTCTGAGAACATAAAATGGCAGTTCATTTAGAACTGATTAGAAGTAGGTATTGTGACATTAGAAGTTTCGAGGGCGTCGTGGCGTGTGCAGGCCAATGCGAGGACTGACTTGCAGCGTCACGGGTCTCCTTGGTGAGCACCCACACCACCCCGGCATGCACACGGCGCTGACCAGCTCCACTGCTGTCTGTGACGAGATTGGAATCTTTTGTCAAAACACCGTCCTCATCGTGGCGGAGACTCGGCTGTGGCATAAGAGCTGAGGAGAAGAAAGCGTTCTCCGTGTAGCAGCTCCCCAGGCAAGCCCTGGGGCCCACATCCAGACAGTGACCCTGCCCGGCCACCCACAGTCGCCCTCTGTGGCGGCCCTGAAGTGTGCTGTGGACTTGGAGAACATGCTGGGCTTTTCTTTTCCCTTCAAAGATGAAAATGGAGCAGCCATGCATATATAAATTTATGCCTGAAAGATTTTAAGCCAAAAAAATCTATTTCTCCAAATCAAAAAGTGGGGCTTTGGGACAAATAAACTGAATGCTGTTACTGGGGACCCCCGCTTTCAATTCTCCACCCTTAATCATCTCCGGAAAATTGAACACTTACAGTGAAACCAGGAGCTCCATTATTTGATCTTCATACATTTGGTTTTCCTTTTCAAAAGGGGATCCTTTTTTTCATATTTATGTACCTAAATCCGCCCATCCCACCTTCCCAAGTCACTTCCAGTCTTCTAGCTTGTTCTTCAGTTGCTGGCCTCCAGCTCTTGTGGGAATGCGTCTCTTCTTCCGCCCTGCCTCACTTACGAACGTGTTCTGACGTCCTTCTGTGGACCCGAGCTCTTCTGTCTTAGGTCGGCCCTCCCTCCCCTCAGCTGAGCCACGAGTTTTGGTTCAGTGACACCTCTGTGTCCACCATTGTGAGTGAACAAGGACCTCTCCAGGGCTTTGCTGCTCGTCTGTACTCTGCATGATTCCCCAGACGCCTTGCAGTCATCGTCAAGCACAACTCTAACCTGTTTCCCGAGCTCCTGGGCCTCCCGTGGAAGCCCTGCCCTCTTGTTCTGGTCCTGGCCTGCTGACCTGGACCTTGACCTTCCTGACGGTGCTGTTGTCTTTCACCATCTGCCGGGAAGCACTGTTTCTACACCTTCCCGTGGCGCCCAGATCCCGGGGTCCTGTTCTCCTCTTGCCTGTTTTCTCCCTCAGTTTGGTGGATTCCCGGCAAACGTACTGGCTGGTAATTTTCTAAGGTCCTGACTGACTCTTCATTCTGCCTTTGCATTTTGCTGGAGATTTGCTTGAGTGCGGAGCTGGGGATATTCCAGGCACTCAAAGGCATTGTTTGGTCATCTCCTTGCCCCTGGTGCTGCTGTTGGAGAATGTCCGATGGGCTTTCTGATTTCTTCTGTATATGCCCCTGTCTTGAGCAAGGTGTGCCAGTGATATAGAGCAAACACTTTGTGCCTTTCTGCAATGTCAGAGTTTATTGAATAACAATAAATTGACAGGCTACACCCCGTTCAGCAGCTCCAATTCGCTGAGTACGCATGGGTCATCTGATAGTCATAAGCTGGGCAGACACAAGACTTTTCATTCCAGCCTTAATTTCTAAAGTCTGTAACACTCAAGTCACACATACTTCACACAATGGCGTTACTAGGTCACAGAAAGACTGAGAAAGTGTTAAGGTGGCCGCAAGGTTACAGGATGCCGAGCCAGGAGCACAGGCAGGGCGAGAGATGAGTGCAGAGGCAGCGCCCCGGTCAGGTAAGGGTTTTAACCAGCCCGTGCTACAGAGTTGTCACGCCAGAGGATGCAGATGGGCACTCGTTTCAGACTTTCAGCTTGTAATGAGCCAAGTATGGTCTTCATGAGCAGGAGAAACTGCACTCCACTGGAGCCCAGAGGGATAGGAAATTGGAGATTTTTCCTTTGGTGATATTCCTGGGCAAGGCTGGTGATAACTGACCCGTGATGAGGTCAGGGTTTGACTGTGTCCATTCTTGGGGCCCTTTTTTTTTGAATCTTGAGTAAGGAGATTGGAAGTGGTGAGGCTGACAAGCTCTTTTGTCTGGTGTTCCTGATGTGATTTGGGATGCCCACATGTCCAGGTGCTCCTTGATATAATTTGGTAAATTGGCATGTATAAGGTATTCATGAGCCACCTCCTTATGGTGGTATGGGACAGATGGTGGCTGTACAAGTGTACAAAGAAGGTGTGGTATACAAACTGCCTTAGTGCCTATATTCAACATGAAGTGGCTCATGGCAAACTACTGCTTTATAGGATGGAGTACCCCACGGTTAGACACAGCTTGAAATGGCTCTGCACACCATGGAGTCACCAGGACAGACACAGCCTGAGAGCTGCTGTTCTGCATACCACGGAGTCACCAGGACAGACACAGCCTGAAAGCTGCTGTTCTGCATACCACGGAGTCACCAGGACAGACACAGCCTGGGAGCTGCTATTCTGCACACCTTGGAGTCACTCGGGGCAGGTGCAGACAGACAAGCAGGAAGAGATCCCGCTGGGAGGAAGGCAGAGACTGGCAGGAGGGAGCCCCAAGCTTGGAATGTCTGGAGCCACCAGGGAAGAAGGGGGCAGGAAGAAACCTTCTCTGGGTGTTAGAGGTGCAGGGCCTGCTGACACCCTGATTTCAGACCTCCAGCCTCCAGAACAGTGAGAGAACAGGTTCCTCTTGTTTAGACCTCCTTGTGTGTGGTGCTTTGTTATGGCGACCCCAGCACAGCACACAGAGTTATGTGATTGCTGTTTGTGGTGGTTCCTGTGAGTCGAGGGGGCTGCAGCGATGTGACCTAGCCCTTCCTCCACTGCCCTGGTCCGTTTAGAATCTCACCCTTGTCCTTCTGTGCCTGCAATGTCTCTGGGTTCATTTGTTTTGAAATTATGGGGTGCTAATCTAGGGTTTCCTGCCTACTCAAATCCCCCATTAATCCTTGTGATTGTGGCCTCAGGTCACTCTTGAAAAATAATCAGAATCTCCAGTGCCTGGACACTGCCTCTTATTTCTGCATCTTAAATTTCTGTTTTCCCCTTAATTCAGGGAACCCCTCAGTTTTCCCAGTGGAAGTGGGGGCGCTCTCTCTGGCTCCCTGAGCACATGCACTGACTTTCCCCTAGGCCTCCTCAGCCCTGCCTGCCCAGGAGCGCACGGAGGCCTGGAGGAGAGTCTCGTGCCATCTTGCTGGCGTCACCTCTGCTTCCCAGACGGCTCTTCTCCACACAATGGCCCTCAGTGCACACTGGGTGAATCGGTGGAGGGATGAAGGAACCGAGAGAACTTTGAGGCTAAAATGAGTCGATGTCTGACTTCGGGCTAAAGAAAATCAATCCCAAAGCTAAGATTGCGAACGAAAGAACTGGTCCACCCATCCTTTACAAATGGAAATTTATATTTCAAGCTAAATAAAAGAGTCAAGCTGGAACTTCAGTACAGTCCTATAATTATATATCCAAACATCTCCTTGCTAAAATTTTTGAATTCCAATCAACTGCAAAAAGTTTCTTGGCTCTTCTCACATTTGGGTTCCACATCCTTAAAATTAATCAGCTGAGCACCATTTATAGCTCACAGAATTCTAGGAAGAATGCTATATTTTTAACAGGGCAGTTTTACACCAATTTTCCTAGGGCCAGCTTAGTGCTGACGTATTTCTTCTAACTTAGTGCAGTCATCTCATCCTCCCCAAATGGAGGGAGGGGTTAATATGTCCCCCAAAGTCACTGACTCAAGACAAATATAGAATTCCTTGTTAGGCTTTTCTTTCCAAGAATGCACATTGTTCAGAGAAGACTCTGAACAGTACTTGAAGTCAAAGATTCACCTTGCCACTCCCAAGACCTCACTCTGTATTGCTGGTTTGATGCTTTGGTTAAAGTTTACATTTCAGGCTTTCACGTCACTCAGTGACAAAGACTTCACTTCCTGTCTGTTTTGATTAGAAAAATAGTTTTAAGAAAAACGAAGGGAAATGGCTATGAGGATCCTATTTGCTGTAGCAGGAGAATCATAGAACGACGGCGGGCATTTTCATGATGGCTGGATTGACCTGCCAGCTCAGGACGTATTTGAAGTGTGGCCTTTAAGCAGCGTTAGTCAGGTGTCAGTCAGCACTCTGCTCACGGTGTCGGGAACCTAACTTGAATCAGTGAAGAAAATGAATGGGTTTTGGCTCACATGACTGAAGGCAGAGTTGGATGGGACCAGTAGGACCAGACTCCGGGGCAGACTTGGTCACCAGGGTGTTTGGACCGGGAAGGCAAGAGTACCTTCTCTCTGTCTCTCTCCCGGCTTCATTTCTCTGGCTGGCCTCCTCCTTGAGGGGCAGATATGGCAGCTCCTGCTCCTACATCGGAGAGCGTCCAAGGTTGGCTCAGGGGGCAGGATGGAAGCTGGGGGGAGGGCTCTGACCGATAGCTCCTGACATGTGTCCATTCCTGGATCGCCTGGTGGAGGGGTGCTGGAAGGATCTGCAGGAAGACGGCAGCTCTCCTTTGAGACCTTGATGAAAGTAGGCAAAGGACGTTTCTCAAAATAAGGGAAGCTGGTCCAAGTGTGTGACCTAGCAGACATCCCTTCATGCTGGCACCTGGTTTTTGCTCACGGCCTGCTGGGCTCTAGTAGTTTGAGGTGGGATGCTGTTCGATGGTTCTCTCAGAAGTTGAAAAGTCCAGCATTATTTGTGCAGGAGAATAGACTGGAGAAAGATTTGCACCTACAAGTATGTGCAAAGTGCTTAGGGAGCAGGAGAGGGGCAGCTGGCCCACTGTATCCTCTGCCCTTGTCCCTCAGTCCAGAGGTGCAGAGTCAGAAGTGCACAGAGTGGAGCAGAGACAGGAGGAGTGAGGCGTGAGGTCGAGGCAGCCAGATCCTCGGCAGTGGGGGTGATGCTGGGCTGTCCTGGTGTCATGGAGCCCAGCTTCATCTCACTCTGTGCATGCGGATATTGAGTCACAAGCCTTGCTGGCATGCCCGAGACCTGAGTTGGTTAGTAGTAAGAAAGGCACCGGGGCCTCATTCCCAGCCAGCCAGCCAACTTTCCACCCTGCTGCTTGGGGAGGCCTACAACTCCAAGCAGATTCGCTTGGATCACTGTGCACGCAGACCTGCTAGGACACTGTGTGGTGGCCTCAGTGCTGGGGATCGAGCCCGGGGTTTTGCACATGCTGGGCAGGTGCTCTACCACTGGGCTGCATCCTCCTTCGTCCTGCTGTGCTGTGGACTCCACTTCTGCTTGTTGTCTGCCAAACCCGTTGGAGCTGTCAGGGAGGTGCCTCAGGTGGCAAGCAACGTCCCTGGGACTGAGTTAGGAGTGACTGTGCCTGGAGAAGGCCTTTCAATGCCAGCAGTAGAGACGTCACCCTGTATTTAGGAAGGGATCATGAACTCAGAGCCTCAGGTCCCCAAATCACATATCCCTGAACTGTGACAAAGGTCACGATGGTGGATATTTGTCTCTCATCAACTCCGTTAACGTTACCAGTGCTTCTCATGGGATTTGGGTTAATATGGCAATGGGGCTGGTGGTGGTGGTAACGAAGGACCTGGGGCAGCATTATTAAAGATGTAAAGTGGAAAAGGGCCTAACTCATGTGGACTTCCAGAAGCTTCTTCTCATGAGCTGGTTGTGATTCTTTCAATTCCTTATTCCCAAGGTGGTCTGCCAATAACATTTCCCAAGGCTCCCACGAGGTCATGGTCTCCATTCAACCAAGATGCCATTTACAACTTGGTGGTCACAACGAGGACTGAGTGGCACTGTCTGCGTTCCCCTCTCCATCAGCGTGGACTCACTGTGCTGAGTTAGCATTAACGGACAGTATTTGAGAAGCAATCAGTTCACCCTTCTTTGCAGAATGAATTCGAATTCTGTTTGGGTGTGGTCCTTCACGTTCTCTAAGGCCCAGAGGAGATGCTGCAGCTCATCTTAGTAGTCTGGGTCTGGGTGGACTGACTGTGTGTATGCTAGTTTGATTCAGACTGAAAATAAGGTCACAACAATAGAGGAACAGCAACAGAGACTGGCTTTAGGAGAGGCTCCAAGGCAAGAGGCATCCAGGCATAGAGAGCCCTGCACACGGTGGAACAAGATCTCATTTAGCACCATATCTACAAGCCATCTGGGCCCCTGATATTTCTTTTTGCTAGCTGAGATTTGTGAGCATAGACAAATCTCATAGATTTGTGAGATTTGTGAGCAAATCTCATAGATTTGTGAGAACTGAAGGAAACTTTGGAGCAGAGGGTTGCACCTGAGTAGTCAGGGTTTCCAGGAAAGAGACACCCCTAGCTATTGCGAGCACCCCGGCTTCGTCACTGGGAGCTGGCTGGGAGGCTGGAGCTGTGGGCTTGAGCTGGGCCTCCAGGGGTAATTCCCAGGACATCACAGCTCCGCCCCATTTTGGAAGGCGGGTCAAGGATTTGGGCCTGGCTTAGCTGGGTCCTTCACTTGGGCTCCAGAGTCTGAAACCTGCGTGTGGGCTGGAGCTACTTTCCTTTCTGGAAGCTGGGGTCTTCTCAGGGTCCTGTAGCTATTGGCAGAGTTCAGTTGCTTGTGGTTGTAGCATTGATGTCTCTGTGTCCCTGCTTGTTGTTCAGGGACTGCTCTCAGCTCCTGGAGGCACCCATATTTCCTTGCTGTGTGGTCTTCTCACAGGATGTCCACTTTCCTCCTCAAAGCCAGTGTCTTAGTCCATTTGTGCTGCTGTGACAAACCACCACAACCTGGTGGCTGAGAAACAGCAGGAACTTTCTCACCCTCTGAAGTTCCAGAGACTGCAAGTCTGTGGTCACGGCACAGGTGGATTGGGCATCTGGTGAGGCCAGCTTCCTGGTTCACAGTGCCACCTCACTGTGTCCTCGCATGGTGGAAGGGGCCTTTCTCTTTTATGATCCAATCACTTCCCACAGGCCCCTCATGCTAATACCATCATTTCGGGGTTAGAATTTTAGTACATGAATTTTGGAAGGGTGCAAACACTCGGACCAGAGCAACCAGCAAAAACCCTTCCCTCCAGTCATGTCTTAGGTGACATTAAAGATCCCTGGAGTGCCTCTCCCCTACTCTTGTTGTGTGGGGTGTGAGGGAGCCTAATCAAGGAAGGAGACTCCCCTGCCCTTGTCACATTCTGTAAGTTGGAGCCGAGGCTCAGGCCCCACCTGCACTAAGGGAGGACTAGGCCAGGGCTCCACTCAGGCCACCATGCTGGATTCTGCCTGCCACGCCAGTGTCTCCCAGCATCCACGGCAACCTCCCAGAAAGGGCACAGGTGTGAGCCATTGTGCCTGGCTCCCATGTGACAGGGATTGGGAAAGGTACCTGTTGTGCTTGCACACTCCACCTGCCCACAGGACAAAGGCCAGTCAAAGTAGAGAAAATGTACCAGGGTCTCAGGTCCACCTTTCAGACTCTGCAGCAGAGCATCTGAGTGGGGACACCGGATTCCCATCAGTTCCCTGACTGCAGGCTTTTCCCAAGCCTGGGAAAAGAACTTCTTAACTTTCTAACTTGTGCAGTTGAGGACAGGTCATAGGAGGCCAGGAGAAGAGGTGCCAAGGGCCAGTTCAACCCAGCACACAGGGGAAGCTGCACTGAGAGGTTCTGTGCCCCACAAAGTCCTTCAGACAGCCTGTGAGAGCCTCAGAGGGCCTTTGTGCTCCCTCAGTGGGCCTGTGAGGTCCCTCAGGTGGCCTGTGAGGCTCCTCAGGTGGCCTGTGAGGCTCCTCAGGTGACCTGTGAGCTCACCCAGTTGGCCTATGAGGTCCCTCAGATGATCTGTGAGCTCCCTCGGGGCTTATGAGAGCCTCAGAGGGCCTTTGAGCTCCCTCAGTGGGCCTATGAGGTCCCTCAGGTGGACTGTGAGGTTCCTCAGGTGACCTGTGAGCTCCCTCAGGGGGCCTGTGAGAGCCCCAGGGGGCCTGTGAGCTCACTCAGTTGGCCTATGAAGTCCCTCAGATGATCTGTGAGCTCCCTCAGGGGGTCTGTGAGGTCCCTCAGGTGACCTGTGAGGTTCCTCAGGTGACATGTGAGGTCCCTCAGGGGGCCTGTGAGAGCCCCAGGGGGCCTATGAGCTCACTCAGTTGGCCTATGAAGTCCCTCAGATGATCTGTGAGCTCCCTCAGGGGGTCTGTGAGGTCCCTCAGGTGACCTGTGAGGTTCCTCAGGTGACATGTGAGGTCCCTCAGGGGGCCTGTGAGAGCCCCAGGGGGCCTATGAGCTCACTCAGTTGGCCTATGAAGTCCCTCAGATGATCTGTGAGCTCCCTCAGGGGGTCTGTGAGATCCCTCAGGTGACCTGTGAGGTTCCTCAGATGACCTTTGAGCTCCCTCAGTTGGACTGTGAGCTCACTCAGTTGGCCTATGAGGTCCCTCAGATGATCTGTGAGGTCCCTCAGGTGACCTGTGAGCTCCCTCAGGGGGCCTATGAGAGCCTCAGAGGGCCTTTGAGCTCCCTCAGTGGGTCTATGAGGTCCCTCAGGTGGCCTGTGAGGCTCCTCAGGTGACCTGTGAGTTCACTCAGTTGGCCTGTGAGGTCCCTCAGGTGACCTGTGAGGTGATTCAGGTGACCTGTGAGCTCCCTCAGGTGGCCAGGCCCAGACCCAGGGGCTCTTGATGTCTAGACCAGAGCTGACTTCGAGGTATTTTCCTCCTGGGACTAGGTAGCCGAAAGAAACTGGAAATATCAGTGAGAATCTCAAATACTGGTGATTAAGTGAGAAAACCAGAGGAACCAACATTCTTCTAGTTGGCACAAGGAAGATCTGCCACTAGTTTCCAGAAGTGTTGGAGAGGGTATAGAATGTGGTTGCAAATGTTAAAGAGCTCAACTCCTTAGTGAGCAGGGGTGCTTATGTCTTTAACCTTGTTCTAAATGACTTATTGCCCTCGCCACCTAAATGACAATGATTTCCAGCACCAAGGACTTGGCAATTTTGAAAAGAGAAAGTTGTATTTGCACTTGAGCAAAGGAAGATGGATGGGAGCAGGTACGACATGCTGGCTCATTTAAGCTCAGTGAGCTGAGCGGCGCGGGACACAAGTTGTGCTTAGGAGTTGTCTTCCTTGCATCGTGCGCTGTGCCGGACAGAAACTGCTCCCTCTGGAGCTGAGCACGCAGACCCCAGCCATGGAAGGGGAGCGGTGTCCAGGCACTCCGGAGGGGCCGTCCCCGGTCTGCATGGTGGAGGGAGCACTCTGTGGGAGCACCAATGAACCCCTTCCTGGGGCCCCTCCACATGTCACATGGGAGTGTGTTTCCATTCCTGAAGCCTAAAGGTGGGGGGCGGGGGAACCCCACAGTCCAGGTCTCCATTCCGGCTACCCACCCTGACATTCTGCAAATGGACTCTGGGGAGTAGAGTGGGGCGGGTCCCTTTGTGTGTGAGTGGGAAGCCCTGGGGCTGCGGGAGGAGTGGCCACTCTTGGGTGCTGTCTCTCCCTCTTCCCTAAACTGGGCAAAGATAGCCTATGGGAAGGAGGAATGACTTCTTTACTCTTCAAACTTGACTTTGGAAGGACCTCAAAGTCAAAAACGTCTTTCAGCTCTTTCAACTGAATTTTCATGTGGCAAAGTGAGACGTTTGGGGCTGTTCAAGGCCAGGGCTCTGGTCTGAGCTCTGCTGCTCACCCCAGGGACCTTGATGATGTCACTTACCCAGTCTGCATATTGCTTTTCTCATCTGTAAAATGGGGCCATAATTCCACCTCTGGAAGAAGGCACGTGTCTATTAAGAAGGATAGGATTGCTGATATTCATGATCAAGGAACTTCCTAGGGATATTAAAGTGGTTTGAATGGTGCAGAGCTTTGCGGGAACTCCAGTTCTCGCTCAAGAGTTTCACTTCCCTGGTGTGTGTGCCCAAGTGCGGCCAGCCTTACAATCAGGATCATTATATATAGAGCTTATTAAAAAATGTAGTTTCCTATTTTGTCTTTTCACTGGCAAACAGAGCTTTGGTCAGCAGAAAACGGAGACGGTTTTAGTTGCCAGTTTTTATATTTGAAAGGGGAGATTATTAGGAGAAGTCTCAATTCAGAAACTTCAAGAAGAGACAGGAGGGTGTGGTGAGGGTGGGGGGTTGCATTTCCTGTTTTCCGTCCAGATGGTGTTGGAAAACATTGCAGGAAAACCATGGAGACCCACGAAGAAATTCCAAAATTCATTCTTTTTGCCACCAGGGGTTGGGCCCAAAAGGTGGTGGGTAGAAGTGGTCATTTTTTTTTTTTTTAAGAGCTGGGGTTTGCAGGAGTCCAACTAAACGCTTTTAGGGCGAGCACAGCGTTCAGAGGGTGACATCAGCTTGCAAGAGAGGCCAGAAGCAACAGAGCCTGGAGTCTGGTTTTCATTTACAGTTGGGTCAGTTCTGCAGTGAGGAGGGGGAGAGGAGGGGTCGGGAGGAAGGAGGAGGAGGAGGAGGAGGAGCTGGAGGGAGCCTGACTGTACCCCTGGACCCCGTCCAGTTTGGAGCTCAGTCTTCCACCAAAGGCCAGTCAGCTCTCTGGGCTCCAGCCTCCTGCAGGCTCTGCGGGGAGAATCGGCCTCCTCTGCTCCCGGAGTCCCCTTCAGTGGAGAAAGGCCGAGAAAAGCAGGGAGAGGCAGCGGGTGTGAAGCTATGCCTTCTGGCCAGACGTAAACTGACTCTAGAAGCAGGACGCGTCACCGGGCCTCCTCAGGGTGAGTGCCATTTCCCCGCGTCTGTGGGTAGAGGGAAAAGGCTTTTTAAACGGGAGGTGGCTGCTTCGAGGTGCTTCTGTGGCTCACACTCACTCTGTTCATTGGCTTTCCATCCCTGTGTAAGATCTCTGGAAGGTTCTGCTGATCTTTCTTTTTCACTTAGTGGCAACTGGGTTTTCCTAACGTGGGGAAAGCCGTGGGTTGCCTGGGAGAACCACAGCTTCCCTTCCAGCGTGCAACTGGGGGCTGTCCACGCACCCTGAGGGTCCCTCGCTGCAGGCTTCTCGGCTCACGATTTATTTGGAGGTCTCTCCACCTTCCCGAGCCCAGCTGGATCTGCTTTGTTTGCAGAACTATCTTGCTGGGGATCGCAGAGCTACCTGTTGAGCAGATCCTTCGGGGGATTTCCTCTGGGCTCTCTGAGGGTGACACCAGGTCAGGGTGTGCCCAGCAGGCCTTTTGCTCTGGGCCATCCATGGGAAGGATCTTTACAAGATTGGGGTGACCCTGGTGCCCAGGCGCAGGGCCAGTCCACAGTACTCTGTCACGACCATCAGGGATTCATCTTTTCAGGAATCTGAAGTCAGTGTAAGATTTCGTCCTTTGGGGTTGCTTAAGGGAGCTGCTGGGGTAGAGGAGGAGAAGGAATTTAGTGCTTGTGCACCAGGCTGAGTGGATAAGGTGGGCTCCTGGGGCCAAGGGCTGGCCTGTGATGTCCAGATGTGAGGCCCACGCCAAGCTGGGAGGCCCGAGTGCTGTCCCCTGGTGGGAAAGATGCCAGGTGGGGTGCCGACCCTCTCTCACTGAGTATGCAACTGTTCACTGATGGGGGCCAGCCTGTGTGGGGACCCAGTTCTATGTTAGAAAATCCACTTTTACTGGGGCAGGGGTGGGGTCACAGAGAGGACCCTGTGAAGTGTGGGGGAGGCATTAAAGAAAAATTGGAATTTCACTGTGAAAAATCAGCAAGCTCGGGGTAAATTCACGGACTGGCCTGGACCCCAAGAACAACCCGCTGTGAGTCTGGGGAGTCTGCACCCAGGGTAATGAAGGATGGTCCAGGCCAACTAACTTCTCTCCCAGTCCACAGCTGAGCCTGCTGAGAACCACAGGGTCTCAGAGTCTCAGGGGTGCTCAGGGCGCATGTGAATGGACAACCCCAACTTCCCAGAGGACCTGTTCTTCATATGCAAAAAGCTGAACAGAAGTGACTTTGAAATCAACATGATACTGCTCTTAACCACAGTGATACTGAAAACGGGTGGCTCGGCCATTGTTGGTATTATTGGAACTTCCAAGTTCTTTGCTGGGCAAAAGGCAGTGGAAGAGCTTCTAGGTTGGTAGCAGCTGAGGCATCATTTGCTGGCTGCAGAGATGCTGAATGACTCCTGGGTCCAGACCACACTGCTGGGCCAGGCGCAGCTTCCACTACGATGGCAGGAGCAGAGGGGTCAGTGGGCCCAGCGGCAGGATCCCAACCTGGCGCGGGTCCAGATTTGGAAGGTGCTGCCTTATGGGTTCCCAAGAGAATTCCTCCTGTCCTGCATTCTCTCAGGCTCCCTAAGGGTCTGCCGGCTAATGGAGAGAGAAGCATGGTGGGCTGCGGGGGTGGAGGCCCGGCCCGGAATACCCCGTGGGGTCTCTCATTCAGGCCACCTCTAGGTGGGGCCGGAAGTTCGCTCCATTCTGGGATGGGCTTGCTGCTGGGCGCGAAGGCCTGGGAGTGCGAGGTGGGGGATTTCTCTTAGACATTCAAGGTAAGGGGGAGACTTGTCTAGGCACGGGCTTTGGTGACCGCAAGTGTTTCTCTCTTCCTCACTCATGGCAGTGAACGGCCACGAAGTGGCCTTTGGGTGGGGAGGAGGAGCTGGGTAGGACACCACGCCTGGCGGGGTGCTGTAGGTGGCCCTCGGGGACTTTTCCTATCTGGGAATTGGAGGGTGTGGCCACACCACCTTCCTGGGAGGCGCGGGGGATGCCCCAGAATGCCTTCCTGCATGCCCTGCCCCACCCCCGGAGGCCCTCAGGTGAGGGGCTCCGGGTCAGCACCCAAGCCCGGAGTCTTAATGATACTTTTGAGAAGGGGCAAGCACCTGAGGAAGCATTGTTCTTACTTCTACATTTTGCTCTATTTCCATGCATCTCCCTGACTTATCCATGTGCCTTTTTTGAGTTCTTATGCTAGAACTTAGTAATCACTTATGGTAAAGCAGGAAGAAGCTCCTCTGCTCAGTTGCCTGTTGATTATTGATCTGTGGTTCAGACAAATCATCTTGATCTGGTTCTGGTCGTGGAGCTTAAAGCTAGCTTGATATGAGACTTTCTTCCTCTTTGGAAGTTGGTGGAGAGCTTTTGCCACTGGGGCTTGGCTTGTTTCCTCGCTGCCTCTAAGTGTATAGGTAGCTCGGGTGAAGTGCAGCTGTTGTGGGTTGTGTCCCTGCATGGCTTTTGTTGTGAAATTCCACATTTATGATTAAAAATGCTTCAGCAATTCACTGATTCTGTTGCTTGAGACTTTCTTGCAAGCATACAACTTCAGCAAAAATTTTATTTGAAAATTAGTTGGCACTTCTTTGTAGAAGAAGCTGGGAATGTGGTATCTCCTGGGGAAGACTGGCAGGTAGTGTCCCCGTCTGAATGGGACATTGTGTCCCGGCGGCTTTCCCACACTGTCCTACGGGAGTAAACTTTACATGGTGTCCTGTCTGCGGCAAGCAGGCAGTAAAAACACACCGCTGTGGAATAAATAGTTGATGATTTGAGGAGTGACCTGACATTTAAAAATTCTATTAGTAGCGAAGGAAATGAAAGCCCAAAAGGATTTAAATTTTAAAGCAAGGGAGCTTCGCGAGGTTTCTGTCAACTTGGACAGCTGTAAACTCAACAAGGAGGGTTCTTTGCATTCCCTGGTTTGCAGATAAAGTTTTCCTCTTTCCACTGTAAAAAATCCTAAGAGACAAAGCTACACTTTAAATAAAAGACATGCTTGCCGCTTCGAAATAGTGGTGATGAGTAGCTTATCCTGAGTGGGCGCCAAAAGGTCCTAATTTTGTAAAGAGGATCTCTCGTCAGGAATTCATTACGTTAATTTTTAAAAATGTAATTTGCAAAACATTCTGGTCTCCCAGGTCTGTTCTGGGGAGGAGATGAAGTTTTGAGTAGGCACAGAACGGCCCGGTCTGAAGATGTAGTTTGATTTCCTTCCTCTAGAGGGCGGTGTATTCCTCTACATGCCAGAAAAATCTGCTGGTGCACGGAGTTTCTCAGGGTGGGGCTGTGCAGGGAGTCAGTTGATTCACACCCCTGCAGAGCTTGTGGGTAGGTTTAAGAATGACGTAGAACCCGTTTCAATATGTCATAAATGTGACTGTTCATGATCTCTTTCAGAATTTTGCTTTTGTTTTTCACCTATCTATGCACGAGTGGATAGGTGAGTGGTCTTGGAAGGAGGTCCTCTGTGCTACTGGGGCACAAGGAGAATGTTTAAGGGAAGCATTCCACTCATATCTCGTTACAAAAGTTTAAGTGAGCAGCTGGGGCTTGGGAACCAAAGTGTATTTGCATATTCATGCTGTTTCCAGGTAGAACTATTACAAAGTTTAACACTGAAAGAGATATTAAAATTAGCCGGTCCCGAAATTCCTAAGTATTCCTTACCTGCCTTTTGCCATTTCCCAAATGGACAAGTGATTTTAACATATTTTTAAGAAAATCACACAAGCTATTATTATGAACGTCCCCATTCAAAGTCTTTGCTAATTAAAAGATACATTACCGAATCTCAGACTTATGACTTTAGCTTGAGATGACTGCTTTAGGAACCTGAGGCACAGAATTCCAGCTTAGAGCAAGGCAACGTGCCTCACGTTGGTCTGTGTGTTCTCATAGTTATTTGGCTTAATAAGATGCGTTGGCTTCCAGGGCACTAGCTTTGAGATCAGAGGAGGGAGCAAAGATGCCCGAGATGTAGCCCTTGCCTCTCAGATTGGTTGATCTCTGCTTGGTTATTTGAAATACTGAAAAGCAATGGTCTTGTTGGGTGTTTCCTCCCTCCATTGGCACTCTAGGCAAGGTACATGACTGGTCTCAGACCCAGTGTGAGTAGCAGAAGCAAAACCCGCATCTCCTGAGTGCTCTGCACCTGTCTGATGTCGGCCCCCAAGCAGACATCCAGAACTGGTTCACTGAAGCTGGTAGGTCTTTAAAAGTATGTTTTTCAGTATCCACGGAGAAAGGTATCCTTGCATTGACCAGTTTTTCTTTGGACCAACATCTTTTAAGTTGATTGAGCAGAGGAGTAACTGTTGTTTAAAAAAAAAAATCTGGAAAGAAAAAAGAGAAAAAATGAAACAAATACGAAGAGTCCTGCCAAACCCCCTCCCACAGGCAAGCAGTCTCGTAGGGATCTGCTGCGTTCAGCAGAGCACAATCCCGCCGTTCTCCTGAAGTTCCAGGCTCATGGAGTGCAGAGAAACACTGGAGAGTTGGGAGTGTGGAAAAACTTCAATGGGAGCTACTTCTGTGAGATCCCTGGTGTGTGCCACACAGCCCACTGCTGCAGACTGGTGCATCGGGAATTGGCCTCTGGATGGAAGACCTCATGGGTCAGTTTAACTTGAAAATTAAAACTTGAACAGCAGCTGGAGATGACTCAGTTCTCAAGGGAAACCATTCCAGGAAACTGGTTTTTTACTTCTGGAATCTTCATTAGTTGATTCAGCAGTCCAGCAGCCCCCAGAGCTGCAGCCAGCTTAGCTGAACCCACAGATGGCCCTGAGGGTGCACCAGGTGGGGCAGAGGAGCAGAACACCCAAGTTAGGAGCCTCAGGACTCCTGGCTGCTCAGGTGATTAGGCTTATTTTACACATTGAAAAAGTCAGGCTGGCAGAGATTAACCAGCCATACCCACAGAGATGATAAGTCAGTAGAATTTTGCAAGGTCTCTATTTTGGCGACTAATTTTCTCTTCTACTTGATTATGAATCAGAAAAGAAAACCTTAACTTTTGCACGTGATGTGAGAACATTTTTAGGCACTTTACTTTAGTAATTCCACAAAAACACTGTGGTTTCAGAGAGGCCAGTGCCCCCGAAGTCCTTGGCCAAGAAAGGCAGAGATGGGGATAGATAGGGAGGGGCGCCAATCTGAATCCACAATCTGGTGGGTCCAGGTGGGAATGCAACAGGCCTTGCTTTTGGATTGCTGGTGCTCTCCTCCATAATGTCACAGCTGATCGAGTCTGCCTCGTGGTTGTAATCAGCAGGATAAATGGAGACCGAGTCTTGTGTGGCTGCCACATATTTAAGAACGCAGAATGCTTTGTACATTAGCTTGCTGGTGTCTAGCTTTTCAGGACAGAGCGGCTATGGCGCTGTCTGTTTCATGGTCATTGTCTTGGGTGCCAGGAATGTGTTTTTAAGCAAATTATCAAATATCTGGGCAATTAATCTGAAGTCTCTTCAAGTTGCCTCTTGGAGGGAAGGACGCTCACCTGGGCGGAGCCTGGCCGGTGTCAGCGGGCAGTTATTTCCTCCAGGGAAGAGGCCCGTTGCCAGGGGCATTGCCGCCTTTCCTTTCTGCGTGGCTCTGTGGTAAGCCATGAGCTGCGGCCTGGTTTCACCGTATTGGATGTTACCAGAAAGAGCAGAAGATCTGGAGTCGGCTACTCAGAGTCTAACAAGATGCCAAAGGGTCACAAGGGTGGTACAAGGTGATACCATGCTGCAGGATCAGAAGAGCTTTCAAATTTTCTGCCACAGGAAATGCAATCCAATCCTTGTTTGTTCTAGAGTGCTTCCACAGGGTAGAAGTGCAAGATCCAAGCTGTAAAATAGAGGGTAGAAAACCAGCTTCTGATGTGTTGCTTTGGAGAGGTTTTCCTCAAGTCCTTCCAAAGCACTTGCTTTTGAGGATTCCCTGAGAGTCTGTCAAGGGGCAAGCCATATTAAATTCTGTCCCTCTTCTCCCTACTCTGGGAGAACTCACAGATCCTCTCCCAGTGTCCTTGCTGGGACCCAGGCAAGAGAGAATGAGAAAGAGAGAGAACCAGGGGATTTCTGTTCTACTGTAGAGAATGGTGTGTGGCAAAGATGAGATTCCTGAGCGCCCCGAATTAATGAAACTCGAGTTCTCATTTGCCCTGGGCAGGCTCGTCTCTGGAATGGTCTTTGTTTCTGCGGCCTCCACGTACTCAGGGCAGTTAGGAGTTAACAGAAGCCCTACGTCTAGAGAGTTGGACTGCCTGCTTGGAGGAAACCAAATGAGACTTCAGAATGGGAGCTCTGGATGTGTTTAAGCCTTTGTTTTAAAATTATTTCCTTGTGTGCATGTGTGGGTCTCTCTCTTTTAAAAAGATTTCCAGACGTGGAAAATGAAAAACTTTTGAGTAGGCTTGATGAAAACTAATTTCACAGAATTGCAGAATGGCCTGGGAAAGTCTTTGGAATAGGACTGAATGATTTCAGGGCGAAGGGTGACCTTCAGGGTAGGAGATGCCTTTTACGTTCCAGGGGACAGCAACCAAGTGGGAAAAGTTGCCTTGACTCTTTCTGAGAAGGAGGCAGGGCTAAATGGAGGAATTAGAAGTGCTAAGTGGGAAGATGAGAACGGGAATGTGCTGAGCTTCTCTTCCTGATCTCTGGGGATAGAGTCTCTGAGGGGACAGAGTCTCTGACACAGGTCCGCCCACCCCTCCCAGTTGGTCGGGAGCTCAAGCAGCCAAGTCTGATCCTTCTCCCTCATTCCCCAGCTGCTTCTCAGCTGGAGGCGCTGTACCCTCCCCTCCTCTCCTCCCACCACCCGGGTGGGTTCTGGCAAAAGGGTTCCTGTGCGTGCGCTGGGTATTCAATCCATTGCTTTGGGTCCAGTGGGAAGCCCTCTGCGTGGGGAGCTAGCAGCTCTCCTCGAGATTGACCTGGGGAGAAACACTTCACATGTGAAGTCCCAGCCAGGTAAAATTCACTTTCCTTAGAGAACGGTTGGAGCAGGTCGTGGCGTGGCAGGTAGATCTCATCCTGTTACCGTCCAGACTTTACTGAGCACTGCTGAAGACTAGGAAAGGACTTGAATGGCTGCATGCGGAGCCACGCATGTCTAACATGACGGAATTAGTGGATTCAGCACATGCGGCGCTGGGCGGTTAGGATCCCAGGAGTGAGCCTGCGACACGCATGCTTCACCCGCGGGCTCTGTCCTGGCTCCTGCAGAGGCGGCCCAGCACTTCCCGCCCCACACCTAGACCCACGTGGTCACCCAGACCCCATGTTCTGATTTTTCCCTCCTGAATTATTGTACAGTACAGTGCTTTGTGACAAGACCCTATCATATCCTTGTGTCCTAATTCTTGAACAGAAATGCTACTTAAAATCATGCATCTCCTGCATGGATGCAATATTTAAAGTAATTGAACAGGATCTCCCAAAAGATTGGCATCAACATCTTCATAGGATTCCAAATTTTGTTCTTCTTCTATTTTTCTTTTCTTTCTTTTTGGTGCTGGGATTGAATCCAGGGCCTTAAGTATGCTAAGCACATATTCTACCACTGAGTTACACCCCTACATTCTTGCCTTGAGAATTTTGAGTGAGGGGCTGAGGTTGTGGCTCAGTGGTGGAGCACTTGCCTCACATGTGTGAGGCACTGGGTTTGATTCTCAGCACCACATATAAATAAATGAATAAAATAAAGGCTCATCAAAACAACAACAAAATTTTAAAAAAGAATTTTGACTGAAGTTATGATGCTTAAACTTTGGGGGTAGGTGGGGGGAGTGGCATAGTTGCCTATTAGAGTCACAAAGAACGTGGACCCTGTGCCCAAGAAACCCCACATTCACAGATACAGTTTTGTACACAATTATGGGAGAGTCACAGATGCTCTGAATCTGTGGGTCCCATATTAAAACATTGGTCTACACCAATTACAACATCACAAGTATAATTTTGGAAAGAACAGGCTATATTCCTGGGAAGACCCCACTGAGATGTTTATTCTCAATCAAAAGTCTGATGATCAAAGCCAGCCTCAGCAACTTAGCAAGATCCTGTCTCAAAATAAAACATAAAAAGGGCTGGGGATGTGGCTTAGTAGTAAAGTGCCCTGGGTTCAATCCCTAGTACCAAAAAAAGAAAAAAAAAAGAAAAGGTTTGATGATCATATTTTTTATACCCAGGGACACTATATCACTGAGCCACGTCCCCAGTTTTTTTTTTTTTTTGCTTTATTTTGAGACAGAGTCTCTCTAAGTTGTTGAGGCTGGCTTTGAATTCATGATCCTCTTGTCTCAGCCTCCTGAATTGCTGGGATTACAGGTGTGAGTCATTGTACCCAGCTTGATGGTCAATTTTAACAGAAAGAGTCAAGAATAGCACATAGTGCAGTGTGCTTTATGTAATTTAAAGTGTATATCATTAATTCATTGAGGGCACACAAAAAGCGCAGACGTCACACTTTCTTTGTGTTTTTGAAAAAAGGCTTCAGGAACGGTGTCTGTAACAGAGTGTGGGGAAGGCGGGCAATGCTTGAAGGAAAGGTCCGGAGATTGCCAGGCAAGAGCCTGGACGTGAAGATGTGTGGAGAGAAGGGCGTGGGGTCATTGGCGGTGGAGGGAGAAGTCCCCCAGCCTGCAGCGGGCTCTGCACTGTGTGTAGGGACAGCCCCGAGCCCGCTGTGACAGGGACGCCACCAGCACTCAGGACGACTGCCCAGCCAGCGTACTGACCACCAGAGACAGGGCCTCCTGCTCCTCTAGCTGTGCCCAGCAGGCCTTGGCGGTCCCAAGCCAAGAGGGTCAGAAAGAGCCTGTCCCATCATCACCGCTCACCGCTGTCCCTGACTGCGGAGGGAAGCATGCTCGTGGTGACGGGCTTCCTGAGCTCTTAGGCGCGTCGCTTCTCGTCACCCACACAGTTCCAGGAGAAGGTGGCCTCAAAGGGGCTCTGTTTTGGCCCCTGAGGTCACGCCTTCAAGTCCCCCGGTCAGACCACAGGGAAGGGGGCTCCACCACAGGGGTCGACTCTCCTTGGAAGCCTAGAGTCGCAGTGGTCTTGGTATTCTCTGCGCTTATTCTTTCCAATTCTGGCGGGTGCAGCCCAGGAGCCCGGGTCTGCACCTTCTGCAGGCTCTTCCTTGGGGGGCCTGACCTGCACTCAGGAGGGGTCAATGGCAAGTCCATGGCTGACCTTCGCCTTTCCTCTGTGCCTGCTTCCCCCATGTCCTTGGGTGGCAGCCTCAGGAAGGCGCTTTGCTCTACCTAAACCTTCCTGCCGTCTTGCTAAGTGACCCCTCTGGACCTCAGACCCCTGCCTTGCTCATGGAAAGCCATATCATAATTAGTCAGTCAGACTTTGTCTGCCAGCCATCTCTAGACAGCCAGCCTGGGAGCTCAAGGCCTCCTTACCTTTGGCTTCAGTAACTGTGTGGGGAAAATGGAACTTTTGCATCATAGAGAGGATGGCCCCTGGGACCACAGGCCCCTGGAGACCCATGGCGGGAGGAGCAAGATGCTTGGGCTCGGCTGGAGCCGTTTCCCAACTCGGGTGCTGGTCAGGGCAGGCGTGACTTGGCAGTGGATCTGAGCGTGCACATCAGACTCTCTTCCACGCTCTGAAGGCTCCAGCCTCCTCCCCAGGCCTGACCACCGTGCTTCTCTTCCTTTCCCCGTGTTACAGCAAGGACAAATAGAGTGTAACTAGAATCCCGTTTTCCCTTTTCAGCTCTTAATTAAAAACAAACAAACAAACAACAAAGCAAGCTACATGTACCTCACTCCTGCAAACCGATGGCTTCATGTTAGGGGTCCGTACTCACCATGCTTTTGAAAACTGGCAGGTGATCATTCCTGGCCTCGTTTCCACTTACTCCTTTCATCATGGTAAAAACGCAAAGCATAAAATTTGCCATTTACAAAATGCAGTCTGTAAAAAATTTTTAAAAAAGTAATTAAAACAACAACAACAACAACAACAAAACCCAGTTGACCAAGATCATCCAGTCTTGTTTAAGTGCACACTGTGATGTTGGCACTGCCATGATGATATTGCCTCAGGGTGCATGTCTTCGGACACATCCCCATCATTAAGCCGTGGACGACTGGTACTTTATAATGGCTCTAGTCTTTCCCTGGGGCATTCACTCATCCCTTTCTGCCATTTAGCTGATCCTGGAGAAGAGTCGCTGCGTGCCCAGTGAAGCAATGAGGAGCTATGGACATCTGGTCCAGGTCCTAGTGTGGGGTGTGGCCAGAAGGCCAAACCTGCTCCGTAGTGACATCTAGGCTCACAATGCCACAGCAAGTCTGTGAACATGTGACAACACCTAAGCCCCAGGGGTCAGTGGGAGGCACCTTCAGCAATGGTAACTGTGTCCCAGCCCGGGAGCACTCTGTACAGCAGGGAGCATGTTTCCAAGCCTGAAGCATCAAACAGGTTCCCCATGGGGACCTGGGGAGGGCCTGGGCCGAGGGGAGCCCCTCATCCTCAGGGCTGGGTCTGGGTGCATGGTGGAGGCTAGAGGATGAGCTGGAGTCAGAGGCTGGAGGAGAAGGAGCAGAATGGAGGCAGAGGGAGACGACTGTAGGGAGAAAACTGAGCAGGTGATGGGGTCTGCCCCACGGGTCACAGCTACATCCTCATAGCTGTCACAGTGCTGGGACAGGACACTCCTCTGTTCCCAAAGGGGTTAATGGAGGCTCTCGGCAGCCCTTCCTGCCATCGTTTGCTCCAGGCATTTGTGTGGTAGTATTGAGGTGATGGCGCCTTTAAGAGGTGGAGCCTAATGGGGCCCTTAGGACTCTAAGGGCGTGCTCTCAGAAGAGAGCCAGGTGGTTCTCTCAAGATAGCTGTTATTAAAAAAAAAGCAAGACTGGCTTCTTCTGATCTCTCTCTGCCTTCCTATCTACTTCCTTTTCTCAAGCTCTCGTGTCACTGCGATGCCATCGACCATGCGGTCTTCAGTGGAGGTGGGCTGATGCTGATACCATGTCTTTGAACCACCAGAACTGTGAACTAAATTAACTTCTTTTGTTTAAGAGGGGAAAAAAAATTGCCATTTAACTGCCTTTAAGTGCACAGTACAGTAGCATTAGCGGCATGACTTTGTGCCACAGATCTCTGGCGCGCTCTGATTTTGCAGCTGTATGTCCATCAAGGGGCAACTCCTTTCCCAGGCCTTGGAGGCCACCGTTCCTCGTATTCCTAGAGTTTGACTACTTCTTGATACTTCTTAGGGGATCATGCAGTGTTTGTATTTTTGCAACTGATGGATTAGCATAGTGTCCTCAAGTCTCTCCCGTATTCTAGCTAGGACAGGGTATCCTCAAAGGCAGGATTTATTCCATCGTGTGTGCTCACCACATACCTTATTCATCTGCTGATGGGCAGCTAGGTCATTTCCACCTCTTAGATGTTACGAATAATGCTACAGTGGATGTGGTGTGCAAGTTTCTCTTTGAGATTCTGCTTACAGTTCCCTTGGATATAGACTCGTAAGTGGAAATTGCTGGACTATATGGTAATTCTCTTTTTAGTTTTTTAAGGACCTTGCCTACATTTCACATAGCAGCCTCACTCTGTACCTTTCCCGCTAACTGCGCTAGACTTCCAGCTTCTCCAAGTCTTCATGGAAATTAATGTTTTCTTCATTTGATGGTGGCCCTCCTGATGGGAGTGATTCCTCTGAGTGGTTTGGGTCTGCCTTTCCGGATGACTGAGGATGCGAACATCTTTTCATGCACTTGTGGTCCATTTGCATATCTTTGACCACTTAAAAACCCGGTTATTATTCCTGTCTTGACTTCTTCATGTATTCTGGATATTAAGCCTTAGTAGATATATGGCTTGCAGATATTTTCTCTCATGCACTCACTTGTGTCTGCAGTCTGTTGGCTCCTTTCCTTCACCGGCAGAGGTTTGAAGTAGTCCCATTTGTCCGTCCATTCTCGGTTTTGTTAAATTGCTTTTGGTATTATGTCCAAGAACTGGTTGCCAATCCAGTGTCATGAAGACTCCCCGTGTGTCCTTCTGCAAGTTTTATAGTCTCATTTGGGTCTTTCCTTCATTTTGAGTCTATTTTTGTGTATGGAGTGAGGCAAGAGTCCAGCTTCATTCTTGTGCATGTGGACACTCACTTTTCACAGCCCTGTTGACTGAAGAGACTGTCCCTTCCTCCTTCACCACCTTGGTGCTCCCATTGAAGATCCTTTGATCCTTTGGGGGAGTTTCTGTTTCTGGGCTTCTCTTCTGTTCCATTGTTCTTTATGCCAGTTCATATTATTTAGACCCCTTGAGCTTTGTGGTATGTTTTGAAATCAGGCAGCGTGATGTCTCTGTCTGTGCTTCTTTCTCATTATTGAATTGGCCACTTGGGATCCTTTGCAATTCCCATTTTATTATTATTGTTTTTATTTCTTAAAGTTGCCACTGACATTTTGATAGGGATACATTGAGTGTGATTATATTTGAGTTTGCCGAGGGCTGTATGGACATTTCAACCATGCGTCGTCATGACTACGAACATGGGATGCCATTTATTTGTATCTTCTTTGATTTCTGTCAGCATCGTTTTGTGGGTTTCAGTATACAATCTTCTTCCTCCTTGGTTAAATTGATTTCTACGTATTTTATTCCTTTTGATGTCATCATAAATGGGATTGCTTATTTTCTTTTTGTATGTTTCATTGTTAGTGTGTACAAATGCAAATGATTTTAGTGCCTTGGCTTTATATTCAGCAACTTTGTTGAATTCCATCACTAGTTCTACAATCTCTCTCTCTCTGTCTCTCTCTCAATGTGTGTGTGTGTGTGTGTGTGTGTGTGTGTGTGTGTGTATGTTTGCAATCTTTAGGGTTTTCTACATATAGGTCATGTCCTCTGTGAGCAGAGATAATTTTACTTCTTCCTTTTCAGGTTGGATGCATTTAATTTTCTTTTCTTGCCCAATTGCTCCAACTAGGACTTCCCATAATATGTTAAATAGAAGTTGTGAGAAAGGGTATAATTGCCCTTTACTGATCTTAGAGAGATTCCAGCTTTTTACCATTGGGGAAGATGCTAGCTGTGGGTTTTCCCTGCATGGTCTTCATTATGCTGATGTATTTTCTTTTATTTTGTTGAGTGTTTTGTTTCGTTATTAAAGGTCGCTCAATTTTGTCAAATGCATACTCTGTGTTCATTGAGACGATCGTGCGGTTTCCATCCTTCATTCTGTCATGTGATGTGTCAACTTTATTGACTTTTATGTGTTGAACCATCCTTGCATTCCTGGAATATAGCCCACTTGAATATGATATATAATCCTTTTAACACATCCTTGAATTTGGTTTGCTAGTATTTGTTCAGGAATTTTTCATCAATATTCTTTTAGAGATATGGGCCTGCATTTTTCTTTTCTTGTAGAATCTTTGTTTTATTTTGCTTTCAGGGTAATGCTGGCTTCATAAAATGAGTTTGGAAGTGTTCCCTCTTCTTTAATTTTTTTGGAGGAGTTTGAGAAGAGTTGGTGTTAATTCTTCTTTAAATGTTTGATTGAATTCTTCAATGAAGCATTCTGATCCTGGGCTTTTCTTTGTATGAGGCTTTCGATTACTGATTCAATCTCCACAGTAGTTATGTCTGTTCAGATTTTTTAAAAACATTTCTTATGATTCAGTATTGACAGATGATATATTTCTGGAAATAATCTGATTTTTCTAGGCAACCCAACTTGTGGGTGTATTTCTGTCCTTCCTTCTTCCAGGTCTCATTGAGTCTTGCCGGTCATTCCCATCTTCTCAACAGCAGGAATATTGTGCCAACCGTTTCCCAGGCCTGGTTTTCTCTCACCACACTGCCTGCTCAGGGAGAATCACAGTGTCCTCCAGATGGGGATGTGAAGCCAGGATACAGGCATTTGGACTTTTGTGAAACTAAATTTTTTTAAACATTGCACTTGAAAATCTGACATATACTTGCAAACCAGAGAGAAAGAATTCAGCATCAGCATTCACACTGATGCTGTGTGCCTCTATATATTATCATAAGGACTTCTTTTAAACCTTCAAATTGTAACAATGAAATATACATTGTGAAGGCAACCCAATCTCCTTAGATTACATACATTTCAGTTTCTTAAACCCAATGGAACTTCTCACCTAACTGTGATCTGCCTCACATAATTTCCAGTATCAGTGTGCCCTGAAGCTCAGTATGAGAAAAAAAGAAATGAGAATTTTAATTCTCATGCATGAGAGCTCATGCTGATGGTGACATTGGCTCTGGCCTCACCCCTGGGACTCTTTGGAGAAACTTTGGTCATCTGCACAGTCCAGTCCTCTTGCTGGGTCCCTGGGAGGTAGTGAGCTCCACTTCAAGGGACATGGGTCCGTACTTGCAGTTAATGGAGTTCAGGAGAACCAGCATGGCCCAGGTTCAGTGGATGCCTGGGCAGGTGGGGAGGACTTCAGCTGGTGCTTCAGAGAAGCAAGGATTCGGAAAGACCACACACAGCCACAAAGAGTCCACTGCTCTCTGGAGGGTGCCCCTCGTTGCCCGGGGTGTGAATGACTACTGTTGAAAAGATGTTATAAAGTGTTTTGGTTGATTCCGAGTTCAGTGAGGTGCAGCAGCCTTCTTTATGTTGTTGCTCTGCTTCTCAGAACTGCTGTGTGTTCTGCATATTGTGATTATTCCAGAGGCAGGCTTGCTTGCCAGGGCTTTCTGAACTCTGTTTCTTACGGAACCCCTGCCTTCCCCCCCACCCAGAACATTTCATGGAATGAAATGAGGGTTCCATGGCCTCTCCTTTGGGAAATGCTGACAAAATCTGCCTTGGAAGAGAATGGGAGTAAGAACCACTGACAACTGCATCAGGCATTTAACACGCCGCTGGTCGTATAGTCCTCCCGGGAGCTGGCGAGAGGGGTGTTAGTCTCATTCCTGAGTTATAGACGAGACAGAGGCTTCGAACAATTAAGTGACCTTCCCAAGGGAGGGTGTGGTGGATCCAGGGTCCAGGTTTATCTGATTCCAGGCACCTGTCTTCCCCCACACCACTGGCTCCTTATCTGATTCCTAAAAAATTGAGGCTACTGAACGAGAGGGACTAGCTATCACGTCATCATGGAGTTGCCAGGGAGGAGAAAAACCGCTTTTCTTCTTATCCCTGTCTCATTAATCTCCAGATGCCATTTGAATACCAAAATGACTCTTATTAGCTGTGTCACTTGGGTCGTTTCGGCTCTGAACCCGTTCTTCACTGTAAGCACAGGGATAGGCACCTACCCAGAAGGATCACGCACAGACAATGAGATGAACCATGAAAAACTGGCACATGGTAACTGGACGGCTTGGGTAATGTTACAGACAGTGCCTGAGAACATTCGAGACTGAAGGTGTTGCCAGTGCCCTTTTCCCTCAACCACTGACCGGGGAAGCCCTGACCAGCCTGGGGAAAGAGTCACTGCCGTGTAAGCCGCAGGCAGGATGGGGTACACACTTCTGCACAACGAGAAGGACGGCTCCCCCAAAAGTTCTTAAGAATTCCCAGACAGAGACAGGGAAGCGACAGGCCAGGCGCGGGGACCTTCTGAGTACAGGGTCTGTTGCAGCTGAGCCTCCACAGGGGAAGCCAGAGCCTTGAGCCCAGAGGCAGAAAAGAAGTGCCAACCTGGCCAGGGCACTTCAGCCTGGACAGAAAGCCTGGGCACTCTCTGGAGGGGTCTTGAGGAAGTGCCCAGCCACCCAGCTGATCTCACTGGACTGGAGAGGAGGCTGAGGAGGCCGATGCGAAGCCTCGAGGTAGGAAGGGAAGATGTTGGCAGGGAGGTCAGTGGCACGCATCCTGAGTTCAAGCGACCCTGAACTTGGCTACCTGGAAGCCCCAAGTGCAGCCGCCAGCTGGTGCTCAGTGCTGGAGACTGTGGCAGCGGCTAGCCCTCAGGTCCGGCTGGGCAGTCTGGTCAATTGAACCTCCTGGCTTGTTCCACTGTGAGGTTGCAGTTGGCACACAGCAGGGCACGTGCTGAGTAGCAGCGGGGAAGGCCAGGTTTGAAATTGTCCCACGGCCATTTCTGCTTCACTTTGGGAGGAAGAGAAGGTTTAATTGCATAGTTCTTATCTGCCGTTAAAGTAATATAGTCATTAGGGTGAAGGATGCACTTTCATATGTTTACTTCAGCTGCTTTCACAACGGGAACACACGCTCGGTTCATCTGCTATTAATGTGAATAAAGAGAATGCTTTCAGACTGTGGCGACGCCACCGTCAGAGGCCATTAGGAAATGTCACTGTGCTCTTCATTCTGTGTGTAAAGCTGTCCAGCCGGGATGCCAGCGGCCTCATCACAGGGGCCCATGAGCTGTCCACAAAGGGCATGAGGTCTCCTGGGACAGAGCTCCCTCTGGCCACTCACACATACTGCCCTCCCTCCCTTCCTCCTCTCTGAAGGATTCCCAGACAGAGACGGCAAAGCATCCAGCCAGGCTGTGGGTCTCTCCCTCCCTCCCTCCCTCCCTCCCTCCCTCCCTCCCTCCCTCCCTCCTTCTTGCACACACGTGTGTCAAAGCTTATGTCCTTGACATATATCTGTTTTTGTCCATTCACCCACCCACCCACCTATCGTCTGTCCATTCATTGCTAGTTCAAAGAACGGATCAGATACCTGGGAGGTCTAAAAAGGACATGAAAGACATGAAAAGCACGAGATTCTGAGGAATTTTTCAGCATGGGCATTAAAAAACCCTAATCATTCTCTTTAAAAAATTTTTAAAAATTTGTTCTAATTAGTTGCCTTGACAGTAGAAGCTTTGAGGCCTTTTGATGAGCCATCGGTAAATGGAGCGCATCTCTCCTCTTTCTGATGTGCATGTCGTGGGATCGCCTTGGGCATGCGGTTGTGTGTACCTGAGGTGATGACGTCTGCTTCCCTCCCCTGCCGGTCCTGCCCCATGCCGCCTCCCCTTCACCACCCTCTGCCTAACCAGAGTACCCTCCTCTGCCCTGTTTTCTTTCAGGTTCATACTTGGTGCTTAGACAAATTCAGAATGAGGAAGCATCGACACTTGTCCTCAGTGGCCATCTCTTGCCTCTTTCTCTCAGGCTTTTGCATGACTTATGCCCAACAGCAACAAGCAGGTAAGGTCCAGAAACATCCTTCATTTTATAAAGAGGAGTAGCCTTCTTTGATTTTAGATCTTAGCCGCACAAGCTCGATATAGAGCTTAGGCCTCTTTTTAGACAACCATTTGTCACAGGAGATGGATTCTGCTTACAGACCCCTCGAATGCCCTTCACCCAGGAAGAGATGACTTAGTTTACTAAAACCTGAGTTAGATAGCTTGGAGTTGGCTTGAAAGAGGATGGCTCTTCCCCTGGGTGTGAGTGGGAGGTTTGCATCTCGAAGTCCCACCTCCTGGGGAGCTTTCCAGCGTGCTTGCCACTGGCGGGTCTCTGAGCACATACGATAGGGAGCGGACAGCTCCAGAGGGTACAACGCTTTTCCCTGGAGGACAGGCAGAGCACCCTCTCTGTGTCTCTAGGCGCAGAAGGGCCTTTTCATTTAGCATCATTGGATCTTTAAAACAACTATTTCCTAAAACTACTTTTTTTAAAAGATCAATCCTAGTGATCCTATTAAGACTTTGCCTTTAGAGTTTCAGAAAAGTGAGAAAAGTTTCTTGCATTGCCAGTGTGAGGAATTGACTTGGGTTCGTCTCCTTTGCCTGGAGAGCAGGCCCTCTGGCGGGAACTCTCCTGCTGGGTCGGGCTGCTCTAGAGGGGCAGGCAGTGCCCTTCAATGTCAAGGGATATGGGCTGGGGCCTCTGGCCATACCCAGGAAAGCAGAGTCTAGGAGTCAACCTGGCACGTGGCCCTCTCCCTGGGCCGCTGACGGCCTGCTACTCCAAGTCCCTATGCTCCAAGAAGAACCGGGTCCCACTGTGAACAAGATCAATACAACCTGATGTGTGTGATGCTTTTCTGGCTCTGAAAGATACACAGTAACTGGTTAGATAACCTTTCTCCCTGCTCAAAAATCTGAGAAAAATGAGCCTTCCTCCTTTTCTACATTTACAGTCTTCCCCACTTTAAAAGATATAGTCATTGATTTTTTGCAAATTACCCAAAGCATTAGGGGTTAGTTCATGTAAAACAGCATAGTAGTTACTTTGCCTCCTTGTCAAGGCCCAGTTTTATGCCCCAGACCAAGGAATGAGCTTATAAGGTGACAGCAGCTGGTTATCCATGGTAAGAGGCCCCTCTGGTCTGGTCAATGGGGTCTTGGGGGTCAAATTGCAGTGAAGACTCATGTTTGAGTTCGAAAACACCTAGGAGGTTTCTCCCACTTGGAGCATGCTGCTGGCCCTGAGCAGTGGCCGTTCAGTGTGGAACTTGGGCTGTGACCGGGCACTGCAGCTGTTGAGTCCATGTGGCTGGGGCCCTGCTTCTCAGGTAAGGCTGCCTATCTGAATTGCATCAGGTGTGAATCTGTTAGTAACAGCATAGCATAAGCTGAATTTGTTTAGGAAGTTTTGCACTGATAGGAAGTGATTTAATTGTTTGTTCAGTAGAAAAATCTAAAACAATGTCTTTTTTTAAAGATGTCAAAAATGGTGCCGCTGCTGATATAATATTTCTAGTGGATTCCTCTTGGCGCACTGGAAAGGAACATTTCCAACTTGTTCGAGAGTTTCTATATGATGTTATAGAATCTTTAGCTGTGGGAGAGAATGATTTCCATTTTGCTCTGGTCCAGTTCAACGGAAACCCTCATACCGAGTTCCTGTTAAACACATACCGTACTAAACAAGAAGTCCTATCCCATATTTCCAACCTGTCTTATTCTGGGGGAAGCAATCAGACTGGAAAAGGATTAGAATACGTAATTCAGAACCACCTCTCTGAGGCTGCTGGAAGCCGGGCTGGTGATGGAGTCCCCCAGGTTATTGTAGTGGTGACCAATGGACACTCGGAGGACGGCCTTGTTCTACCCTCAGCGGAACTTAAGTCTGCTGATGTTAACGTGTTTGCAATTGGAGTTGAGGATGCAGATGAAGGAGCATTAAAAGAAATAGCAAGTGAACCAGTTGATATGCATGTTTTCAACCTAGAGAACTTTACCTCACTTCATGACGTAGTAGGAAACTTAGTGTCCTGTGTGCATTCATCCGTGCGTCCAGAAAGGGCTGGGGACACGGAAACCTTTAAAGACATCACAGGTAATGGCAACCTCGGCAGGCTGCCCCTGCCCTGCTGTTCTTTGCAGATGAGCTTGGCAATCGCTGGCCTTAAAGCAATGCCCTGGCTAAGAGATCTCGGGGTGTAGGGAAGAGATGACTGTTCATGGGCTTAAAAACAAAGGTTTGAAGACCTTCTGGAGCCTTCTTCTCAAACATAGCACTCGACTACATCCAGAGGAGGTCTTTGTTTTGGAAACAGCTAGGATTTTAGCTAAAAGCCACATTCTGATATGATCACAGAAGGGGCCTCAACCTTCCTTAGGAAAGAAAGTGTCCAGAAGACTAGGCAGCCTCTGATAAAAAGCATCCCCAATCTGCTCTGGACAAAGAGACCTGCTTCCTCAGCGCAGCTCCATGCCAAGAGGGGCGTGACCTGACAGGGAAAGAGCGTCCACCTTCGGGTCTGCTGGAGAGCGGAGAGCTCCTCCGCTCTGCTCTTTTTCTGAATTCGTTTCAGAGAATTGATAGAATCAAAGTGGTAGGAACTGTAGATGTGACTGAGTACAAATCTGTTTGGAAGAGGTTGAGTCTTAGAGGGCAGGGGACATGCTGGCCAGGTGCAGCAGTGGAGGCCTTGGACCTTGGCCCTGGAGCAGGTAGCTTATGTGTCCACCATGCCATAGCTGTGGCTGGGCCCACTGAGCCTTTTTGGATTCTCATGGTCCTCACCAGGGCCACAGTGAGTGGATATTACATGGCCGTGCTGTTTCACAGTGACCTGGTGGAGCTAAGTGCTGTCAAGTTATTTAACCAGTCGAGCCCATTAACTCCTTCCAGTGCCTAGTGCCTGAAGGGTTGGAGAAGGAATTTGATGAGCAGAATTTCAGAATGTACTGGACCACAGCAGCCCTGAGGAGTGCACGGGGTGAGGCTTCCTTAGTGGCATGGCAGGGTAGAGGGATGCCCTGTGTTAGAATGGAGTCCAGAGTCCAAGCGACCCTTTGGCAGCAGAGAGCTGAGGGCTCTGGGTAGAGCAGGCAGGGAGTTAGGGAGGAAAAGATGGAGAGTTGCGTCCTCCACATGGAGGGTAGGGAGGAGAAAGGGGGCTGTGTCTTACAATTTTGAGATGGACAGGGACTTCAAGAGGAGCTGGCGTTGGTCACCCCCGTAGAGGGGATGATGGAGCGGTGGCATCTGAGCTTGGGTTCTGGGAGGGCTTGCGGTGGTGCAGGAATGGCTCAGGGTGAGACGAGCCACAGGAGGCTCAGGAAACAGCTGCTGACTTGCAAAGGGCCCAGTTGTCATTAGAATTGCTGACTGAGGTACCCTCAGTGTGGACGCCCGTGTGGACCCTGACAGCATGGACCCCATCAGCATGGGAGTCTGGCCTTCTGCAGACACCCCGGGCACTCTCAGAATCGAAGGAGCTTGCAAGGAGGGAAAGGCAGAGAGGAGAGAACACTCTCTGCGGGAGGAAGCGGAGCGATAGCCCGTGAACCCCTGCAGCAGCCCGACATGGGGTCCCGCCTGGGCAGGAGCAAGACAAGAGCTGGATGAGGTGCAGAGACGTCTGAAAGCCAGAGGACCAGTGGCCAGGAGGGGTGGGGAGGGCCGAGTGCGAACAGGGAGAGGCTTCTTGTAGAGAGGGGACTTCTGGGGCGGACAGTGGGACTGGTGGTGTTTCAGGAGCTGTGCACAGTGTGGCCACACATGCAGAGATGCATGGACAGGCCCACTGGGGATGAGGAGGCTGAGGAGCTCAGCAGGGTCATTGCATGGACTTCAAAGTCTCTGGAGATGACCCAGGGCAGTGTGGATGCAGGCGGAGCCTGGTTGATCTGAGGTCACTTAGAAGGTTGGGGAACTCCTGAGCCTGCCTTGCTACAGTGAGAGGTGAGGAATTCTTGAATGAAGAGGGAGTAATGGACACTGGGGTCAAGTAGGCAGGCACAGCATGGAGGAAGTGGCTGGAGGGAAGGAGACCAATGGGCAGGGATGGGGCTGCCGGGACAGGGCTGGAGGAGAGGTGACTGGGCAACGTCAGAATCCTGTCCACCAGGACAGTGGAAGCAGCAGGAGGAAGAGAGCTGAGGCTGAGGTATACATCACACCCCGAGGGGAAGGGCAGCCAGAGCAGAGGAAGCCTGGAGAAGGGCAGAGCTTTCTTTGCTGTGGCCAGAGTCATGGGGCAGCTGTAGGGAAAGTACCAGACAGGGCTTTTCACAGCAGAGATTCAGAAGGCAGAGCAGGGAGAAAGACGGCAGGTGTCAGCAAAAGGAGCCGGCTGTGGTGGGCTGCAGAACCAGCCACCCCAGGTGTTTCGGATGGTTGTTCTCAAAGGCCTTTCCGATGGTCCCCATGATTTCGACTTGGTAGGGGCGGAAGAGCAGCTGCATTGGGGAGGGTCTGCTTCCCAGGAGAAGGGACAAGAGACGGTCTGGAAGGTCTGCTCTGCCTCTGCCCTCCCTGGCATTGATACTGGTCCTGCCAGGCTGCAGGAACGGAAGGTGTTGTCCTCAAGGCGACCCCAGGCTGGACACTCCAGGTTCCAAGGAGACGGCAAGGGGCACCTGGACCACCTTGCTGCTGCAGCAGTCAAGGATTCACTCCTCACCGCCTTAGGCACACAGGGACGACAGCAGACATGTCCAAGGCAGGGAGGGGATCAGTAGGGAAAGGGCATGTTTTAAACTGATGCCTTGGCAAACTCACAAGAAGGCGTAGCCAAGTTGCCATCACGTGCAACTGTTCCGTAAATGGACAAAACCGAGGTCACCACAGCAGAGCCGGGCCAGCCCCTCAACACTGTGCATCTCCACACGGAAGAGAAAACCTTTGTTTTTATGCCAGGCAAGCATCTCTGTCTTCTAGTCTTAGCCGCTAGCAGCCCAAGGTGACCCTGTCTGTGTTGCCTTTCTAATTAACTGCATATTCTGCCTCGCCTCTGGTGTCACATCCACTGCATGTCCCTCAGCAAAAGGTAAAGCAAGACTTACTGAGTGGGACGTCTCCGCTTACAGCTCCTGGGAAAGGCCAAGGGGGACCTTCTAGGGCCTGCTAGCGAGCAAGGGCTTTTCTCTGGTTCTGGGTCCACTCGGTCACTTTTCCTACTACTGTATTCTTGGTATAAAATAAGGACTTTTTATACATAAATGTTAAAGGTTGTCACTTTCTAACTGAACTCGAGTCAATCTCTAATGATTGTGTTTTAAAAAAGCCCCTTTGGTGGCCCTTTTAAACCCCTATTCTAAAGCAAAAGCTGAAGGAAGCAGTGAGGATTTCAGCATAGACTTTCTTTTCAAAAATGAAACTATGAAGATTTCAAAACTTCATGAAGCTTATCTACAATTTTTTGTTTTGCATAGGAAATAAAAATGTGACTTTTTTTTGTAAAAAAAGGAAGCGTCACATAGACTAAGAACGGCACTGTGCCTACACCACAGGGCTCAGGAAAATGGTGTCTCCAGTTCCACAGAAGGAGCCCAAGATTTTTCCTTGGAGATTGTGAAACTTTTCCATAGAAAATGCCATCAAGGGTGGGATCCATGAGCCATAAAATCGAAAAACCAGACATGCTCATATTTTCAAATTCTAGAAAGGGCTGACATCTCCTGGAAGTTACTGTTGGTTGTTGGTACACCTTGCTCTCCACAAGCACCCGGGGATCCGGGGTCTGCCTGAGGCTTCGGCTCTCCAGATAACCAAGCATGCTCTGTGTGTCCCATTACTGTGTGTGTAAGAGGATGGGGTTTTATTCAGTGATGACAAATTATCCAACGTTTTTTATGACCTGCTGTTGTAGATGTTCAGTCTCTTAGGAGGGAAATGTTCACACTTTCCCTCAGGGATCATTTATCTTATTAAACTATTATAAATGGCTACCCAAAGTAAGTAATAAATGAAGAAGGAATAGCATCACACTGTGACTTAGGTGTCATTTTTTATCGGCCAAACTAATCACAGTGAAGTCTTTCAAATGCTGTGACGTGATGCGTAAGTGGCAAATCTTTCTGGGTCCCACAGGGTCATGGGTTTTAGCTGGAAATGTTGAGGAATTTTCTGATGTGTTGTGCAGAGCCTCTGCCCTTTGTGACAATCCAGTCATTTCTGAGGCCTGCTACAAAGTTCATACTCCCGGCTCTGCCCTTTCCCAAGAGCCTTCAGGAAGCGTATGCTTTGGCAGAAGAGTGACAAACACTTTGGATTGAGAAGAGGCCCAGTCCTATCTGATCATTTGTGCAACGATTATGGGAAGCATAAGATCTTTATTCAGAGCAAAACAGCACTCCTCTCATTAGGTCTTGGGAGCGGCAGTATTTCCAGGTTACCGCAGTCACCTGTGCAAAGAATGAACTTGCAGGGTGCTGTCAGGCCCTTGTGTATGTAGGGGAGGGGAGCAGTTCTAGGTGGGGCACCCCTGTGGGCAAGCTTGGGTAGAGCATCATCTCTTTAGAGCAGAACACTTTAATTTTATAAGACAGGGTTTGTATTCTTTTCCAGAATTACAGTGAGAATAAAAACAATTGTACTGCACAAGGAAAAATTAATTTTAAATCCAGTGTTCATTGGCATTAAAATGATCAGAACACATGGTCTTATATGTAATATTACAATTATGCCTCTACTATAGCTTTCTAGAACTCCAGAATGTAAACATTTGTGCACACAAAGAGTCTCTTCTGTCCCTAACACTTAAGTTATTGAGAACACTTGCTAGAATAATTTTGCTTTAAATCAGCCTGATTTAAATGTTTGAAATGAGACGTTGAAATATCCTGTTCTGGTTTGCAAGCTGATTGCTTGCCAGTCTTTGCTCGGTGCTTCTGTGTAACCTCCAGTCTCCGTAGCAGGATGGAAGGCTCATGATCACAGGAGTGGGAAGAGAAGGAGGTCGTGGTCAGTCACTTTTACATCCTTGAAATGATTCCAGAGCTAATTCTGATTAAGGTTTAGCAGTTGCTTATGGTCCTGGTGGAAATCAGTTTAGGATGTCATAAAAATAAGGTTGGATAATTATGTCATGACTGGTTTCATATCACTCTGCTTAACATTATTCTGCATTATATGACTGAATACAGAGGCAATGGCAAAAACAAATGAGTAAAACATCCAGCCCAAATCCAGGCCTGCATTTGAGTGTAGCACAACTAAACAGCGCATGGGCAAGAAAATCAAGCCTCAAATCCATCAGAGTATTTTAAAATTGAAACTCTGAATGTAGTTTGAATTTGGACCCACAAGGTTGTAGGCCCTCCACCATTTTGGTTTTTAAGGAAAGAAAGGAACTAGTAGTTATTCAAGGAATCACTTAACACTCTTGGAGGCTGAGTCACAAAGTTGTGAACCTGGGATTCTGTTTATAGCTATGGATTTGCATAAAAATTCTTATTACTTGAGGAGGCAGGAGAAATAAGCAAAAATGAGAAGTCAGCTTTGGATTTTGTGACTCACCTCGTTAATTTTCTCCTGCAGGCCTGGCAATCACAATCCCATGCTATTACGTTTCCCTCCAAATTTAGTAGAAACCTCCAGAATATGTAAAGATTTCTCCCTCCGAAAAGTGGACATGATGTTTTGAAATTTAACCACAGAGATGGCATAAATGAGAATTCGATTCAAATGCCCGTTTCCACACTGAGATTCCCAAGAAGTCGCCTCTTATCCATTCAGAATGCAGAACTACTCAAGAATTCCACGCCCTTAATCGACATGTGTTTTTGTTTGTCTGTATTTCGTGTTTCTTATTGGTTTCCAAAGAAACATGTGAGAACACCGAACGATGCATGTGTCACTTGTTCTAATGCTTTCACGTTTTTTGCATTTCTTTCTTTTAAAGCACAAGACTCTGCTGACATTATTTTCCTTATTGATGGATCAAACAACACCGGAAGTGTCCATTTCGCAGTCATTCGAGACTTCCTAATAAATCTCCTTGAGAGACTCTCAATTGGAGCCCAGCAGATCCGAGTGGGGGTGGTCCAGTATAGCAATGAGCCCAGAACCATGTTCTCCTTGGACACCTACTCCTCCAAGGCTCAGGTTCTGGAGGCAGTGAAGGCCCTCGGGTTCACTGGTGGGGAGCTGGCCAACATTGGCCTGGCCCTTGACTTTGTGGTGGGGAACCACTTCACCAAGGCAGGGGGCAGCCGAGTGGAGGAAGGGGTCCCTCAGGTGCTGGTCCTCATAAGTGCCGGGCCCTCTAGTGACGAGATCCGAGACGGGGTGGTAGCACTGAAGCAGGCTAGCGTGTTCTCGTTCGGCCTCGGAGCCCAGGCCGCCTCCAGGGCAGAGCTGCAACACATAGCTACCGATGACAACCTGGTGTTTACTGCCCCGGAATTCCGTAGCTTTGGGGACCTCCAGGAGCAATTACTGCCGTACATTGTTGGCGTGGCCCAAAGGCACATTGTGCTGCAACCGCCAACCATTGTCACCCAAGGTACGTATGCTCTTCCGGCCCTCCGAGCGGGAGTGGGGTGTGTTTGTGTGTCGGTTGGTAGAAGTAAGGTGGGCACCAGTGATTCCCCGCAGGAGAGCCTGTAAGTACCCGTGTCCATCCTGCCGTGAGGAGCTGGCTCCAGGACGTGACGTTTGGGAAAGCTAACCCTCCACGAGCGAGTGGGAAGAGCTTCCTAGAGTAGGAATCACCGCCAAGTGTGCTTTTCAGGCCAGCTCTGCTTGAGAGGTTCTGAAAGCTCATTGTCTCTCTGCTCACAATCTGGTCATCCTAACGTTGGATATCAGGGCTCATTGACTGAGAAAGCTACTCCAGGGTAGCGGCCTTGACCTCTGAGTCAGTGTTAGAAGTGTGTGCAAAGATAGTCTTTTTCCACAAAGCAGCAAAGGAGTCCCGTGTCCCTGGAAGGCCTTCTGTGCCAGGGCGTTGAGAAGCACACGTGCAAAGGTAAGGGACATCCCAGTGTCTGTGCCGTGGAGTATTTATGAACCATTTTCCCTTGTGCTTATCGAGATCGTGATATGCACGATCATGATATGCACTCAAATGGAAGGCCCTTGGTGAAACGGCCATCTGGAGTTGTTCTAAACACAAAATCCAAGTTAAGGAATGTGCGTCTAGCTACCACGGGAGACATGGGGCCTCAGGGACGCAGGTTTCAGCCCCTTCCAGACTGGATCAACCTCAGCAAACCGGGACCCGTGGGCCCCAGTGGCTTCTAGAAACACCCACTCCCTGTCCAGTGTCACCCCACGCCGGGAGGCTCTTGGAGGACGAGCCTTTGGGTAAAAGACCTTGCTGTCCCTTCCTGGCAGTGCCTCAGCAGAAGGCGGGCTGAAGGGAAGTGGCAGCGGTGAAGCCTCTCTGGGGGAGTCACGTCTCCACAGCTCCTGGTGGTCGACTTGGTGAGCGAAGGCCACAGGGCTGAGGCTGCAAAATGGCAGTTGTGGTAAAGCAGTGCTTAACCCCTGTGTCACTGGGGCACAGGTAGGTTTTCCTTGGTAAAGGAGTGATGGTCATTTTCAAATGAAGCTTGTGGGGAGCAGGAAGGAAAGGAGGGGAGGAGGGGAGAGTGTGCAGGCAGAAGCATCAGGCAGCGTGGCCCCTTCCCAGGACCCCGGGAGCAGTGGGGCTGGAGCTAGAAGCCACTGGTGAGGGGAGAACCCTAAGTGTGGGGTGAGCGTGAGGTGGTCAGGGCTGACCGGAATTGGGTTCAGAGGCGCAGCCTGAGAGGAGAAGGGCTTTGGAGCGGGCGTGGCTGCAGGAGAGGGGGCCCCGGGACCAGCCGCCAGCAATTAGGACTGTGCGGCTGGGCGAGGCAGGAGCCGTGGGGGCCTCGTCACCTCGGGGGGATGCAGGAGTGGGTGCAGGCCCAGGGAGGGTGCGTGCCCAGGGAGGAGAAGCTGACCTGATCCAGAAGCCAGGAAGCCAAGCAGGGTGAAGGCCAGGGTCATCCATCCAGCGAGTCCTCACGGAGAGAGTGTCCTCCTGTGTCCTGGAGGGTGCAGGTCAGTGTCCTGGGAGTGATGGCAGTGTGGGCAAGAAGGGCTGGCAGGAGAGCTGGTGAGGGCGGGCAAGGAGGTCGTAGACCCGAGAGCTCGCACGATGTGTGCAGCGTCAGTGGGCTGCAAGGGAGGAGGCTGGCAGAGGTGGGTGTGTGCGAGGTCAGAGGTGGTGTGATCTGTGGTCACCACAGGCCAGTGGCCCTAGAAGCAGGTGCTGGGTGGACAAGAGGGCACACTGTGTTGGAAGTATTGGGGTGTTCAGGTGACCGGTGTCCCTGAGTCACTGAGGTGGTAAGGGTAGTGCAGATGGGAAGGAAGGGTGTGTGGCAGGAAGCGTCAAGAGGGTTGTCTGGAGACAGTAGCCTGGGAGAGCAAGCACGCTCACCCCCTCTCCTGGGCTCAGTTTCGGGGGTGGGGGCCGAACAGTATCCAGCAGCATAGCAGACTGATTAACAGGACCTTCAAGTGCACCTTCCAGAGAGGCAAGAGACCCGCAGAATCGTGCAGAAGGGAAAAGACTCCCTGTTGGAGGTGGCATTTCAGGTCAGGCAGAAGGAGATACTGAGGCATCCATGATGTGGCCTCCAATGGGGCAGCTTCGAGAATCACACGGTTTCTAGGGCGGGGCCGAGGAAGTCACAGGAGACCATCCAACTGACAACCAAGCTGGAGGAGCTCCCTGATCCTGGGGAGGCCGGGGGCTGGTGTCAGAGCTGGGAGGCCGAGGCACGAGTCCAGTCGTCTGGTATTTCCGGTGCTTCTGGTCTGGCTAAGCACGGTCTCTGTGTTTGGTTATGAGTTCCCAGAACTTCAGACGCAAGTCAAACCTGAATGGCCTCTTGCTAATGGAAGGGGACTTGGGTACAGAATCGAGAGGCCCTGGGTGCATCTGAGTTCATGGAGCCAATTCCCTGTCCCTCTAGGTTCCATGTCTGCCACATCTGGACATCTGTCCCTCCCACCGTGGAAGAAGATGTTCACGTTTGTACCACACTTAAAATGAGGGCGAAACTTAGCTCCACCCCATGTGTTTGCCACTGCTGTTACCCATGAAGAAGGCATAGTGGCCTGGGGCCACTTGTGCAGGCCAGACGCTTCCCAGGCAATGGCTGTGTGAATATTTGTCTGTTTATCTGCTGTATGTGACCTACACGGTAACTGCATGTGGTAACAGATGTGGGGCCTCATATGTCCACGGCACCCCATGGTACAGGGCGTGAGAACTCCACCAGACATCTACCCATCCAGGTTTCTCTGCAAAGATATTTTAAACCAAAATCAGAGGTGCAGCTCAGACAGCTAGCAAGTTCCGAGCTGCAGGGAAAAACGCGGGCCCTGAATGACTGCTCATGACCATACCAGGACAGTGGGGAAAGGTGAAAGGTTGTTCTGCACTTGCTGTTCTTCCAGTGGGTAGCTGAGTAACTGCATAGAGACATGGTGCCCAAAGTGTCCCCCTTCTTGGTGCGCATGAGGCGTGGCTGTCCTAAATCCATTCCTTGAGGCCAGCCCTTCTGACTCAGGCAACCATGGCCCCAGCCACAGGTCCATACAGCCAGGAATGAGCTGTTTAACAAATTCACTACCTTCATCTCAAACCATCTTTCCTCTGTTGGGTGTTACCAATCCACCTGCCATACAAGCCATCTGATGGAATAGAGTAACAGGGCCCCTTTTTCGAACACCCCTGTCGAGTCCACCGATGGCACCCTTACAAGTCTTGGATAGCCAGCGGGCTCCTGGCTTGGTCCCTGAGGTCTGATATGGTTTTGGCTTCTTCCAGTGGGGCGGGTTGCATTCATTTTGAGACAGCAGCTGGATGGAAGGTCGCAGGCAAGGATCATGTATTTTGCTTTGTGGTTGGTCTTTAAGTTACCACAGTCTTAAGATGTCACTCCAGACCTTTACACCCAGGTCTTTCAAGTGAAAACTTCTGTGGCACTTGCTGGCTTTGATGTTGATTTCCCTGTTTAGGTTTTATGATGACAAGTCAAAAAAGGAGACTTGAAATGCAGAGCTGGAGAAATTGGGGAGATTTATTCTCACAGAGCTGTCACGCCTGGCAGTGTGTGATTTTGATTGAGATCGTGATGCAAAGGGCTCTCTGAGCAGACCAAGTTGTTTCCTCAAGCTCTGGCTTCATTCTGGCCAAGTTATATGTTATGGCAGAAAATAACTGACTACCCTTTTTGTGAGAGCATGCTAAGCAGGGGGTTACTAACCCTAAATTTGTTTTTGTGTAATTATTATGTAAAATGTATTAGGAGTAGGCAGGGTGGGAAGGGAGCCAGCCTGCCACCCCATAGGGAAGGAAGCTAACGTGTCTGACACGTGTGTGGTGACAAATTCCTCCTGAGGCGACCCCTGACATCACAGTGGCCAGAGCAAATGAGTGTCCCATGAGAGTGGAGTTGCTGTGTAGAGTCATTGTTAGTGTGCGTGGTGAGGCTGTTGTACTCATCTCTCCATGTTGCTACCTACAGTCATCGAGGTCAACAAGAGGGACATAGTCTTCCTGCTGGACGGCTCTTCCAAGCTGGGCCCGGCCA
Source organism: Sciurus vulgaris (assembly GCF_902686455.1). Lineage (NCBI taxonomy): Eukaryota > Metazoa > Chordata > Mammalia > Rodentia > Sciuridae > Sciurus > Sciurus vulgaris. The sequence goes on along the minus strand of NC_136463.1, from coordinate 186,229,611 downwards.
ACTTCAATGCTATCCGAGACTTCGTTGCCAAGGTCCTCCAGAGGCTGGAAATAGGACAGGATCTCATCCAGGTGACGGTGGCTCAGTATGCAGACACGGTGAGGCCCGAGTTCTACTTCAACAGCTACCCCAGCAAGAGGGACGCCATCGCGGCCGTGCGGAGGATGAAGCCTCTGGAGGGCTCAGGCCTGTACACGGGCTCCGCGCTGGACTTCGTTCGCAACAACCTCTTCATCAGCTCCACAGGCTACCGGGCCGCCGAGGGGGTTCCTAAGCTCCTGGTGCTGATCACAGGTGGTAAGTCCCTAGATGAGATCAGCCAGCCCGCCCAGGAGCTGAAGAGAAGCGGCATCATGGCCTTCGCCATTGGGAACAAGGCTGCCGATCAGGCGGAGCTGGAAGAGATCGCCTTCGATTCCTCCCTGGTGTTCAACCCCGCCGAGTTCCGGGCAGCCTCTCTGCAAAGCGTGCTGCCTGGCCTGCTGGCGCCTCTGCGAACCCTCTCTGGGACCACTGAAGGTACGGAGGCCGTGGCTCAGACACGTAGAGGGTGGCCGGGCAGAACCTCTGAGAGAAGTACAATGGCGTCGTGTTGATGCTTAGCCAAGAGAAGCCTGTTCAATGGTGAAGACACCTGTAGCAAACGAGGTTCATTGCACTTCAGGCTTCCTTCTCCTCTGGTTGAGGACTGTGGCATTAAAAATGGCAGACAGTGAACTATAGGACCAGGGCCACCTGGCTGTGTGGCTTCTGCCCAAGGAGGTCATGTCCCAGGTCTCTTCCCTGGTCAGGGCCCCGTGTCCTTCTCTTTCGACTGGTGACCCCTGTCCAACCTCCTGCCCCGTCCACTGAGAGGGAGCCCGGGTCCTTCCCTTCCTGACTGACAGTGCTTCTGACCCTCATGGGAGGCAGAGGCCTGGGCTTTTACCCTTCTCTCCTCTCACTCCTAAGGACTCCCTTCAATGGGAAAGCATGCTGAGTGGGTGGGTCCTCAGACCCCTTATTGAGTGCGATCATCAGTGGGATCATTTCTAAAGACAACATAAAGGCCTCTGAGCGCATGAACTGGACATAGCAGTTCTCTGACCTTAATCAAGAGAAGAGGAACATCTCGAAACCCAGCTTTCCACTCCCTCTTTCCACTGCAGGGGTGCTCAGAGCATGGCCCCTGCTGCATGGGACCTGCTTCTCCTTCAGACTCTGCAGCTCCAGAAGTCTTACACACCTTTCTCTTCCATCTTCCTAACACTCTGATCTGCTCCTTGATAGCCAAAGTTTGGCTTAATGAACTTGGGCTAAATTATTTTAAATTAGAGAGAGGCAGGGGGGAAATGGGAAGCACATTTTTAAAAGGTACATGCTAAGCAATCTTCTCTCAGCATCCATGAGGGCTGGTTCCAGAAAGCCCTGCAGATACCAAAATCCTCAGATGTAAAATGTGCAGTGTTGGCATCCACCTACCCAGTACTCCTGTGTACTTGTCTCTGGGGCACTTACAGCACCACGTGCAATGTCAATGCTGTGTAAACAGCTGTTCTACTTTATCATTCAAAAAATAATGACAAGAAAAAATCCATACATGTTAGTACAGACTTAATTTTTTCAAATATTTTTTATCTGAGGTTGGTTGAATCCACAGATGTGGGACTCACAAATATGGTGGGTCTACGGTGCTCTTGTTTAAGAATCAGGTTTCTAATTCATCATGTGTATAACCTCAACCTTTTCCTGCTTGCCCATAATCCTGTCATTTTCTGTGGAGGAACTGCCTGGGGCAGCAGGCTGGATTGCTGTCCAATGCCACTGTGACTCCCTGGCAGGAGAGGAGCTCAGGAGGGGAGCTCAGGGGAGAGTGATGAGAGGGAGTTCCCAGGAAGAAGCCGGAAGAGAAAGGCCTTGCTTTGATAGTTTGCCAGTCCTGGGAACCATGTCCTCAGGTTAATGTGAGCTCACTGCTCCTGAGCTGTCCATGGGCGCTCCCGGTCAGAGCACAGAGCTGCCTGAGGACCCAGGCCTGCACACTTACGACGAACCCCTCAGAGGCCAGCCTCCTTGTAGAACTCATTCCAGGGAAGGGACCTTCTGTTTCTGGGATTCTGATGACCTTGTTGGTTGCAAGCCTTCTAACTCTGGCACTGTGTCTCTGTGAGTCCACTTGGTTTTGTACACTTGGCTATCAGTATGCCTCACCAGCCCGGGTCTCCGCTAGAGGGAAGTACGCAGCTGCCTGCGGTCTTCTCTGAGAGGGGCATGCTTGCCACGCTGATGTCCTCTGTGTGCTGAACGTTGGCATGTGTGCCGCACCGCGGGCACACATGGGGAACCTTCATGTTGTGTGTGTCTCACTTTGTTTTCTGTGCTTCACCGCAGTTCACGTAAACAAAAGGGATCTCATCTTCCTTTTGGATGGATCAGTCAACGTTGGAAAATCCAATTTCCCTTATGTGCGCGACTTTGTCATGAACCTAGTTAACAGCCTTGATGTTGGAAGTGACAATATTCGCGTTGGTGTAGTGCAATTTAGTGACACTCCCGTAACGGAGTTCTCGCTAGACACATACCAGACCAAGTCAGATTTGCTCGCTCGCCTGGGGCAGCTGCAGCTCAAGGGGGGCTCGGGCCTGAACACGGGCTCGGCCCTGAGCTATGTCCATGCCAACCACTTCACCGAGGCTGGCGGCAGCCGGATCCGTGAACACGTGCCTCAGCTCCTGCTCCTGCTCACGGCCGGGCAGTCTGATGACTCTTACTTGCAAGCTGCTAATGCCCTGGCGCGCGCAGGCGTCTTGACCTTTTGTGTGGGGGTCAGCCAGGCGAATAAGGCCCAGCTTGAGCACATTGCTTTTAACCCCAGCCTGGTGTACCTCATGGACGATTTCAGCTCCCTGCCAGCTTTGCCTCAGCAGCTGATTCAGCCCCTAACCAATATGTTAGCGGAGGTGTGGAGGAAGTCCCCCTCGCGCAGCCAGGTAAACCCCTCCCGCCCGCGCGGGCCCTTCCTCCTCACACGACTCCCTGGCCAAAGGTCATGGCCAATCTGAACTCAGAGACTCATGAGCTCCAGAAAGACACTGGCTCCCTTTGGTTGAAATGTTTCAAGGGGGTTTAGGACACGTACCAGCAAGTTTAAGGAGGTTCGTTAATGAAGGAAGGTCTGGAGCATTCAGGCCTCCGCTCCAATCCGTGTTGTCTCAGCCTTAATTCAGAAGCACCCCCTCTAAATGCCTAGGAAGATTCTGGAGTGAAAATCCAAGTGGAAGACTGGGAGAGAGGGTGGCAGGGAAGGAGGGGAGAGAGAGACCTTATATGAGCATAGGGTATGCCTTGACATTTAAAAATGGAAATTGTCTTCTTTATATGGTATCTTTGTGTTAAGACTGTTAGATCCAAAACGTCACCCATGCATCCTGACGCACTAGAATGCTTCCCAAAGGAAATCCGCATCACTGTTATTATCGCAAATGATCACAGCAGTGAGACTGCACACACCTGATCCACCAGCCTGCCGACTTCGCAGAGCTGAGTGCAAGACCAAACCACTGGAGACCCATTCTAAGCAGGGCCAAGGACTGTTTGAACTGGAAACAGTACCTACGTGATGTGGCCTGGCCTCCTATGGGCTGTCATCCATGTTTCTTCCAGGATGGCTTGGAAAGCAATGGCAGAGACCTGACCCGCAGGTCAGGAATGACCAGCACTATTTGGCTACTAACTATCCCATAACCTCAAAGGCACTGAAGAGACAATCCAGTTAGACCAGGTTGTGGCCACCCAGTTATCTGTGCCGGTGACACAGTCGTAGCCTGTCACAGGTCAAGTTTAAACAAAAGTACCATGAGGACCACCTTTGCCATAGTTTTATCTGTAACAATGTGCAATGGCTCTGTTCTCCGTGGTGGTTCCACTGATGCAGAAGAGGGGCTTCTCAGTGGCTTTGCAGAGGACGCCGTGTGGGTTAAGCAGACCAACCTAGTTTTTTTCTTTTGGGAATGTGCACCTCTTTGAAATAGCGCATATCCTGCCAAGTGGTGCAGGTGCTCTTCTCCTGCTGGTACAGTGACCCTTGGGGGAGGCTCCTGGGCCCACTCACAAGCCGGTGGTGCGGGACTGAGGCTGCTGGGTGCCACCAGAATCGCTTTCCTCACTGCATCCTGATCTGCTTCCCTTGCAGAAAGCAAGCGGGACATTCTGTTCCTCTTCGACGGCTCAGCCAACCTTGTGGGCCAGTTCCCTGCTGTCCGTGACTTTCTGTACAAGATCATTGACGAGCTTGATGTGAAGCCCGAGGGGACCCGGGTGGCGGTGGCCCAGTACAAGCGATGACGTCAGGGTGGAGTCCCGCTTCGATGAGCATCTGAATAAGCCCGACATCCTGAACCTCGTGAAGAGGATGAAGATCAAGACGGGCAAAGCCCTCAACCTGGGCTACGCCCTGGACTATGCGCAGAGGCACATCTTCGTCAAGTCTGCGGGCAGCCGCATCGAGGACGGGGGTGCTGCAGTTCCTCGTGCTGCTGGTTGCTGGGCGGTCCTCGGATGCTGTGGATGGACCAGCAAGTAACCTGAAGCAGAGCGGGGTGGTGCCGTTCATCTTCCAGGCCAAGAACGCAGACCCTGCTGAGCTGGAGCGCATTGTGCCGTCCCCTGCCTTCATCCTGGTCGCCGAGTCCCTGCCCAAGATAGGAGATCTCCAGCCGCAGATTGTCAATCTCTTGAAATCTGTGCACAATGGAGCACCAGCACCAGGTAGGGCGGAGCAGTGGGGGTTGCTTCTGCAGCTGGATGCTTCAGGACCCGGCTCAGGGTCTGCAGATAGCCTGAAGCCCTCCTGCGGGCCACCGGAAAATGGGAAACCACAGGTGGTCTCTGCAGGGCCAAAGAACATGAGTCTTCTTTCCACACTTTACTCTTTTTGCTGTTCTGCAGGGCAAAACAAGAGATGCAGGTGATTATTTCAAGGGCATTAGAATATCTCATAGTAAGATGCATTATAAAGATATAGTTATACGCTCCCTTCTTAAAAAGTTTTTACAGATGCATAATACAAGCCACAGAACATGATTATATCAGAGTTAACTCAGTCTTCGCCTTCATGTTCCTCCACGCCTGTGTCTAATTCCTTCACCATTCTAATTCCTTTGCTACTTCATTCAAAATTAAAGGCATTGGAAAAGGCAGATAAATTCCCCCAGTGAAGCCTGCATTCAAATTTCAATTGCTGATTTACACTACCATGACTTTACTTTCAACCACTTTTCATTTGGTGATCAAAATGCAGCTAGAAAGAGTAATTAATTGCAAACATATCCTTTTGGTTAAAAACTGAGCTTCTAAAGCATATGCACTGGTAGCCAGGTCCTGCCCATGGCTGGTTTGGATGTTCACTGACTCCTGGGCTGCATTTCATTCTCTGATCCACCTGTGACTGGGGCCGACCACCTGCCTTCCCATCTGCACGTGCTCTGATGATATGGCCCTGAGATCCTGATCCTGTGTTCCTCCTCTGCATGCACCCGATCTTTTCCTTGAGTGCACCTTTGAAAGTTAGCAGCTCTGTTCCCACTGAGAAGTTCTCAGGCGGAAGGGCTCTCCATGGTGGTGCGTCTGTCTCTCATTATTGACACAACAAAACAGCTTGTGTTTAGTGGCTCCTGATAAAATGAATTCATCATCTGACAATTTGGGTGGGTCAGGAATTGGAAACCAGCATCCCTGGGCTGAGCCAAGGAATGCAGGTGTTCGTTCCCTCTGGGGTTCTTGGAGGCCACCTTACCTTCTCCCACTGCCCGAGGCCACTGCATTCCCTGGCCTGTGGCCGTGACTGCATCCTGGATGCTGGTGGGGTGGCGTTTTCCCTTCTCTCTGACCTCTGCTCCCAACCTTACCTCCCTAGCTCTGACCCTCTTCATTGGCTCTGTGATGAAGGATTCATCTGGGGATGAATGGCGCGGGGTCCCACCTGGATAATCCAGGAGATGGGCCCCCAGTCCTCCACTTAGTCCCCCACTTAGTTGGCCGAGGCCTTATCCCCAGCTCAGGGCTCTGGAATCGGCTCTCTCTGGGGCCACAGTGCAGTGCCACATGGGTATGAGGCTGTCGCTCTCATGGCCCTGGTGAGCCACCAGATGTCTCCCTCCCAGTTTCAGGTGAAAAGGACGTGGTGTTTTCTGCTCGACAGCTCTGAGGGCGTCCGGAGTGGCTTCACCCTGCTGAAGGACTTCGTGCAGAGAGTGGTGGAGACCTGGACGTGGGCCCCGACCGCGTCCGAGTGGCCCTGGTGCAGTACAGTGACCGCACCAGGCCCGAGTTCTACCTGAATTCCTACATGGACCAGCAGAGCGTCATCAGTGCCATCCGCAGGCTGACCCTCTTGGGTGGGCCTGTCCCCAACACTGGGGCCAGCCCTGGACTTTGTCCTGAGGAACATCCTGATCAGCTCTGCGGGGAGCAGGATGGAAGAAGGCGTGCCCCAGCTGCTGATTGTGCTCACGGCCGAGAGGTCTGGCGATGACGTGAGGGGCCCCTCAGTGGTCCTGAGAGGGGGTGGCGCGGTGCCCATTGGCATCGGCATTGGCAACGCTGACATCTCGGAGATGCAGACCATCTCCTTCATCCCAGACTTCGCCGTGGCCATCCCCACTTTCCGGGAGCTGGGTACCGTCCATCAGGTCATCTCCGAGAGGGTGACCCAGCTGAGGCCGCGAGGAGCTGAGCAGATTGCAGCCAATTTTCCCACCCCCAATAAGCACAGGTAAGAGGGCCTTGTTCCTTGAAATCACTGGATCCGTGCTTAGACCGTAGGCCTCGGGGTACTTTCAATCTTTTTTCTGCCATCGCATATAGTGACAGCTAGAGTTACCCAAAGAATTAGAAGCCACGTGCCTTTTCTGGCCTCATTGGAGAAGCCAAGACTCATGTTTTTGACCAAAATAAAGGTGCAGGAGCACGCACACCTGGCTGAGGTTCAGACTCCCTAAGCTGCAGGAAGCCCCTGTGCAGCGGGCCTGAAGGGGTTGTCTGGTAACGCCAGCTCAGCCTCCGTTCTGCACGGTCCCCCAGGGCTGAGCAGCAGGCCTGCTGCCATTAGGAGCCAGTCTGGTCACCCGCATTCTGCAGTCAAGTGTGGGCAGAGCCTCTGATATATTGGCCTCTCCATGACAAGGTGCGAAGATTAGCTTTGAATTTGCTTGAAACTGAGACGTGTCCGGAGTGGCGGGGAGGCCTGCTGGCTCCCGTGACCACGGGTGTTCTCTCTCTCCCTCCCCAGACCTGCTACCCACAGGCCTGAGAATGGCGGGAGCCTGGTGGCTGAGAGGAAGGAGACTAAGACGAAGCCACCCTTCACACAGGCTCTCCTGGCCCTCGGGCAGGGGTGGTCACAGGGCTGAGGGAGGCGGAGTGTCCCTATGGCAGAGTGTCCCGAAGGGAAGGTGGGTGAGAAAGGGGAAAGGGAAGCCGGAGGCAGGCTGCCTGGCCCTGTGGTAAGGAGGGAGGGAAGCGGGGCGGTGGAGCCCCGGGCTCGGCTTCCTCTAGGACAGAGCAGGGGAACGCGGGCTTCCACGTGATCTGCAGTGGTTGTGGTAGGACGAATTTGGGCAACAGTGGGTCAGAGTGAGCGTTTCTCTCCAAGGGGCGAGCCTTTGTGCATCTCCCGCACAGTAGGGGATGCACATTTCCAGACCTTGCCTGCAGGAGCTTCTGTCACGATGTCCTCCAGGCCCCGGCGCTGGTGAGGATGTGCTTTGGAAGCGTGTGTTCAGCTTCTTACTCCAAACACAGGTGGAGCTTCTGCAGCCATTGGTTCCTGGCCTGTTCACCCTCCCGTGCCTCAGAATGACTCCCTCCCTCTCCTTTCTTCCTGTCCTGTTTCTTCCGCACCTCTCCTTCCTCAGCTTGCTCTCAGCTGGTGGTCCTGAATCCCATTGCACAGAAAATACAAGTAAATCCAAGAGAATTTCCAGGAGCTCCCCTGACTCTCTGCTGGTGATGGTGCAGTGGGGTCCTGCATCTGGGAAGCCCGTTCTGTCTCTGAGGCCCTTTCTCCTCCCCTGCTCAGAGCATCATCTGCAGTTCTCCTTCTCTCTCCCCGCCACCCCTGTGCCACCACAGGGGACGAGTCCCCTCATGGTAACTCTGCATTGCTCTTCCTTCTCTCTGAAACACTCTCTCAACGCCCCTTTTTCCCCTCCAGCTGCGCCGGACATCTCCCCTCACCCCCTGACCTCCCCCTTCTGTTGCTCACCCTCACCTTCCACAGGAAGTGCCCCCATCTGGTGAAGCCGGGTGCCCACTCTGGCGCCATCTTACCCAGTCTGTGAGAAGCACCTGCCACTGTTGAGACTCCCTCCTTCCTGAAGCGCCACCCTCACTTGGTGTGGACAGCTCCTTGGGCCTCACTCTTCTCATCCTTGCCGGCTCCTCCTCTTCCTCTCCTGTGTAGACACTGAAGTGCATGGGACTTGCTCTTAGGCTGATATTTCAATCTGCTTCATGCTAAAGATGGCGTTCGGTTCACAGGAGCTGGGAGCAAGAAGGACGTGGTCTTTCTCATTGATGGGTCCCAAAAGCGCTGGCCCCGAGTTCCAGCACATCCGCGCCCTCATCGAGAGGCTGGTGGACTACCTGGACGTGGGCTTCGACACCACGCGGGTGGCCGTCATCCAGTTCAGCGATGACCCCAAGGTGGAGTTCCTGCTGAACGCGCACGCCAGCAGGACGAAGTGCAGAACGCGGTGAGGCGGCTGCGGCCCAAGGGCGGGAGGCAGGTCAACATCGGAGCGCGCTGGAGTAACGTGTCCAGGAACATCTTCAGAGGCCACTGGGGAGCCGCATTGAGGAGGGCGTGCCGCAGTTCCTGGTCCTCGTCTCCTCGGGCAAGTCCGACGATGAGGTGGGACGACGCGGCCGTGGAGCTCAAGCAGTTTGGAGTGGCCCCCTTCGCCATCGCCAGGAGTGCAGACCAGGAGGAGCTGGTGAAGATCTCCCTGAGCCCCGAGTACGTCTTCTCGGTGAGCACCTTCCGGGAACTGCCCAGCCTGGAGGCAGAAGCTGCTGACGCCCCTCACCACCCTGACCTCCGAGCAGATCCAGCAGATCCTGGCCAGTACCCGCTATCCTCCCCCAGGTAGGACTGAAGGGGAACAACTTTCCCTCCGGGGGTTTCTGACGTGAGAAGGAGCAGGCTCCAAGGCCCTGCTACGGTGACAGGTTTATTTATGATAAAGGGTGCTCCCCGGCCTTTACACCACCACCAGAGGCCCCCCAGGACGGCCAGCCACTGAACAGGTTGACCGTCGCTTCATGCCCCACGGGAGGATAGGCGCCTCAGTAAGAGGGTGTCGCAGGGTGTTTGGGGTTTGAGTCGTGCCAGGCCATTTAGTGGAAGGCTTAGGAAACAGAACTTTGTTGTGGATGGGGTGTGGCCCAGCAGCGGAGGGAATTCTGCAGGCGGCTGTCTTGGTCTTAGGAAGACAGGGTGAAGCTGGAAAAGCAGCAGGTCACCTTCGTGGGTTGGATAGTGCCCGTAGTTTTATCTGCGTTCACGAATGATCACTGCGTTCACTAATTTCTGTCTTGCCCATGGTGATCAGAGGGGCCTTGTCTGAGGCTGAGGTTCTGTGGACTCATTTGTGCCTGGCACGGGGGCCCCAGGTTGAGTGTGCTGGGCCTGCTTCCCCGCCTGAGGGCTGCTCTCCTCTTTCCCAGTAAGTGGTTCAGGGGCACAATCAGCTCAGGTTTCACTGTGCAGCTCTTCCATGATGGATAAGACAAAGCCAGGGGACATTTGTCAAGTGGCAACATATTAGTTTACTTAAATGGCATCTGAGAAACATCTAGATTCTAATAGGAAAGTGTGCCTCATCTTTCCCAAGACATTTGGTTAATTTTATGCCAGTCAAGGGTTCCTAATGCAAAATGCTTGGGACTAGTAGTATTTCCAATTTTGAATTCATTTGGGTTTTGGGATGATTGCATATACATCACAGGACACCTTGAGAATGGGACCCAAATCTAAACAAAATTCATTTATGTCTCGAATATACCTTATGCACATAGTCCAAAACTAATTTTATACCATTAAAAAATAACTTTGTGCATGAAACAAGATTTCAGTGTGGAATTTTCTACTGTGTCAAAAAACTCTTTTTCAAAAAGTTTTAGATTGGAGCATTTTGGATCTCTAATTTTCGGAGGTGTTCAATTAGGGGTGTTCAATCTGTAGTTAAAAACCAACATCGCATAAAAAGTGGAGCAATAATAGTGAAAGTGAAGACTTTGTATAAATTGTAGAGATACATGGTCAAAAGAGATATGAGGACGTACCTGGGGGTGGGGGGTGATAATGTGACTGGCCTCACAGGGACCCGTCCCCAGGGCTGGGCCATGGCAGTGCAGGCTGGGGTCCAGGAGGAGCTGCCCACCAGGGCTGAGGCTGGGACGCTGCGTTCTCAGGGCCCTGGAGCCTTAGCTGTCTCTCTCCTCCACAAGGATGTCGCCCTGAGATCAGCTGGGAGCTTGGCTCTAGATTCTGTAGATCATGCTAGTCCAGTTCCTTTCCAAACGCTGCTGACATTCTTAACCCAGACCACGCAGCCGAATGAGGAGGTTTGGGGGAGCTTCAAGTATTTTAAGAGGTGGAATTTTTCTGGGAGGACACCCACCTCTCTGGTTAACGTGAGAGGCAGCGGGGTGCTGGGTGGGGCCCGGGTCCCTCGTCCCGCGTCCCTGTAAGGCGCAGGCAGCCGCAGAGCCGCGGCCGCCCCGCTGAGCCCCTCTCTCCCGCGCCCGCAGCCGTGGAGAGCGACGCGGCCGACATCGTCTTCCTGATCGACAGCTCCGACGGCGTCAGGACCGACGGCCTGGCGCACATCCGGGATTTCGTTAGCAGGCTGGTTCAGAGGCTCAACGTGGGCCCCAGCAAAGTGCGGGTCGGGGTGGTGCAGTTCAGCAACGAGGTCTTCCCCGAGTTCTACCTCAAGACCTACAAGTCGCAGGCGCCCGTGCTCGACGCCGTCCGGCGCCTGCGGCTCAGGGGCGGCTCCCCGCTGAACACCGGCAAGGCCCTGGAGTTTGTGGCCAGGAACCTCTTCGTCAAGTCTGCCGGCAGCCGGATAGAGGACGGCGTGCCCCAGCACCTGGTCCTGTTTCTGGGTGGAAATTCTCAGGACGACGTTTCCAGGTTCGCCAAGGTCATCAGTTCCTCAGGGATCGTGAGCTTGGGAATCGGAGACCGGAACGTCGACAGGACAGAGCTGCAGGCGGTCGCCAGCAACCCCCGGCTGGTCTTCCCGGTGCGGGAGTTCCGAGATCTTCCCAACATCGAAGTGAGGGTCATGAACTCCTTCGGGCCCTCTGGGGCCACGCCTGCACCCCCAGGAGTGGACATCGTTCCTCCTTCAAGGCCAGGTATGAATGAGCTGTATGGCCCTCCACTACAGAGTGGGCGTCCATGCTTTTTAATTAAAATAATAAGCATTATTTGTAGTAATTTTCTTTCAGGGTCATTTCTGCAGGTAATATTAAACCTAGAAAAAATGTCAGAGTAGTAGAGGGAAACATATTCCCCAAAGCACATGGTCACTGACCTTCTGTCACTCCCGAGGTCAAAGGCAGCCCACCGACAGCCTCTGTAAAGGTACACTGAGGGTGATCCCACTCACGGGCCCTCAGGAGAGACAGTGCCTCTGGACAGACACTCCATGCCCCACTGGCCGTGGCTTTGAAATTTGCTCCTTCCCAGGGATGGGACGCTCACCACAGTCCAGGTGGGGCTCCTTCCTTGGCCTTCAGAAATGTCCACCAGCGTCTTCTTCCTCACGCTCCTGGCCCTGACCTGTGGGGCTGCCAAGAGCAAATTGGAGCAAATGCCTCCACAACCCGCCCCTCTCCTTGCCCCTCCTCTGGTGAGCGGACATTGGGATCCCTGGAGTAGGAGCAGGACTGGGCTCTTAGAGGATCTGCGTTCCATTTGCCTCCCTCACTGCCTGCCTCGGGCTGCCTGTGCCACATCCACATCTCTCACACCCATCTTCAGCTTCCGTCCTCTTCAGTCCAGTCTCTACTGCTTGACAGACCAGGCAATCTCCCCCAGGAGCCACTCATCCCAGCAGGCTCCCACGGAGCCCTCCAAAATGGACGGAGAGGCCCCAGCATCCTCCGGAGGTGTATGGGGTCTGCTTTCCATGTTCCAGTCTGTCTCTCTCAGCCCTCCCTTGCCCTGCCCCTCACGCCTCTCCCCCAATTCCTGACAGTCACTACCTTTGACCATAGATGGTTCAATGGCATTTCCTAAACATCTGAGAACAGGCCACCGAGTGCAGGCCCTGTGGAATTCCTGGCACAGTGCCATCGTGCATGGAGTAACGAGGACATGGTTTTGCCAAGTGTTCATGGCTCCTCTCCCCTCTGCTCAGATGATCTGTCATTTATCTTCTTGGTTTTAGCAAATGTTTGGGGCTGGAACCAGGGAACCATGAATAGAGGGAAGGCTGTCACATGGATGAATTCAACGTCTTGTTTTGATTGACGTTTCACGCATTTGTGTTCCGGGTACTGAGACCCAATCTCTGCTCATGTTCGTTGTGACCCCTGTAGAGAAGAAGAAAGCAGACATTGTGTTCCTGCTGGACGGGTCCATCAATTTCAGGAGGGACAGCTTCCAGGAAGTGCTCCGGTTTGTGTCTGAAATCGTGGACACCGTGTATGAAGAAGGGGACTCCATCCAAGTGGGGCTGGTCCAGTACAACTCCGACCCCACAGACGAATTCTTCCTGAAGGACTTTTCCACCAAGAGGCAGATCATCGACGCCATCAACAAGGTGGTCTACAAAGGGGGCAGGCACGCCAACACCAGGGTGGGCATCGAGCACCTGAGGCTGAATCACTTTGTGCCTGAGGCAGGCAGCCGCCTGGATCAGAGGGTCCCTCAGATTGCCTTTGTGATCACCGGCGGGAAGTCGGTGGAGGATGCTCAGGACGTGAGCCTGGCACTCACTCAGAAATGTTTTCAACCTAGAGAACTTTACTCACTTCATGACGTAGTAGGAAACTTAGTGTCCTGTGTGCATTCATCCGTGCGTCCAGAAAGGGCTGGGGCACGGAAACACTTTAAAGACATCACAGGTAATGGCAACCTCGGCAGGCTGCCCCTGCCCTGCTGTTCTTTGCAGATGAGCTTGGCAATCGCTGGCCTTAAAGCAATGCCCTGGCTAAGAGATCTCGGGGTAGGGAAGAGATGACTGTTCATGGGCTTAAAAACAAAGGTTTGAAGACCTTCTGGAGCCTTCTTCTCAAACATAGCACTCGACTACATCCAGAGGGGTCTTTGTTTTGAAACGCTAGGTTTTAGCTAAAAGCCACTTCTGATATGATCACAGAAGGGGCCTCAACCTTCCTTAGGAAAGAAAGTGTCCAGAAGACTAGGCAGCCTCTGATAAAAAGCATCCCCAATCTGCTCTGGACAAAGAGACCTGCTTCTCAGCGCAGCTCCATGCCAAGAGGGGCGTGACCTGACAGGGAAAGAGCGTCCACCTTCGGGTCTGCTGGAGAGCGGAGAGCTCCTCCGCTCTGCTCTTTTTCTGAATTCGTTTCAGAGAATTGATAGAATCAAAGTGGTAGGAACTGTAGATGTGACTGAGTACAAATGTTTGGAAGAGGTTGAGTCTTAGAGGGCAGGGGACATGCTGGCCAGGTGCAGCAGTGGAGGCCTTGGACCTTGGCCCTGGAGCAGGTAGCTTATGTGTCCACCATGCCATAGCTGTGGCTGGGCCCACTGAGCCTTTTTGGATTCTCATGGTCCTCACCAGGGCCACAGTGAGTGGATATTACATGGCCGTGCTGTTTCACAGTGACCTGGTGGAGCTAAGTGCTGTCAAGTTATTTAACCAGTCGAGCCCATTAACTCCTTCCAGTGCCAAGTGCCTGAAGGGTTGGAGAAGGAATTTGATGAGCAGAATTTCAGAATGTACTGGACCACAGCAGCCCTGAGGAGTGCACGGGGTGAGGCTTCCTTAGTGGCATGGCAGGGTAGAGGGATGCCCTGTGTTAGAATGGAGTCCAGAGTCCAAGCGACCCTTTGGCAGCAGAGAGCTGAGGGCTCTGGGTAGAGCAGGCAGGGAGTTAGGGAGGAAAAGATGGAGAGTTGCGTCCTCCACATGGAGGGTAGGGAGGAGAAAGGGGGCTGTGTCTTACAATTTTGAGATGGACAGGGACTTCAAGAGGAGCTGGCGTTGGTCACCCCCGTAGAGGGGATGATGGAGCGGTGGCATCTGAGCTTGGGTTCTGGGAGGGCTTGCGGTGGTGCAGGAATGGCTCAGGGTGAGACGAGCCACAGGAGGCTCAGGAAACAGCTGCTGACTTGCAAAGGGCCCAGTTGTCATTAGAATTGCTGACTGAGGTACCCTCAGTGTGGACGCCCGTGTGGACCCTGACAGCATGGACCCCATCAGCATGGGAGTCTGGCCTTCTGCAGACACCCCGGGCACTCTCAGAATCGAAGGAGCTTGCAAGGAGGGAAAGGCAGAGAGGAGACACTCTCTGCGGGAGGAAGCGGAGCGATAGCCCGTGAACCCCTGCAGCAGCCCGACATGGGGTCCCGCCTGGGCAGGAGCAAGACAAGAGCTGGATGAGGTGCAGAGACGTCTGAAAGCCAGAGGACCAGTGGCCAGGAGGGGTGGGGAGGGCCGAGTGCGAACAGGGAGAGGCTTCTTGTAGAGAGGGGACTTCTGGGGCGGACAGTGGGACTGGTGGTGTTTCAGGAGCTGTGCACAGTGTGGCCACACATGCAGAGATGCATGGACAGGCCCACTGGGGATGAGGAGGCTGAGGAGCTCAGCAGGGTCATTGCATGGACTTCAAAGTCTCTGGAGATGACCCAGGGCAGTGTGGATGCAGGCGGAGCCTGGTTGATCTGAGGTCACTTAGAAGGTTGGGGAACTCCTGAGCCTGCCTTGCTACAGTGAGAGGTGAGGAATTCTTGAATGAAGAGGGAGTAATGGACACTGGGGTCAAGTAGGCAGGCACAGCATGGAGGAAGTGGCTGGAGGGAAGGAGACCAATGGGCAGGGATGGGGCTGCCGGGACAGGGCTGGAGGAGAGGTGACTGGGCAACGTCAGAATCCTGTCCACCAGGACAGTGGAAGCAGCAGGAGGAAGAGAGCTGAGGCTGAGGTATACATCACACCCCGAGGGGAAGGGCAGCCAGAGCAGAGGAAGCCTGGAGAAGGGCAGAGCTTTCTTTGCTGTGGCCAGAGTCATGGGGCAGCTGTAGGGAAAGTACCAGACAGGGCTTTTCACAGCAGAGATTCAGAAGGCAGAGCAGGGAGAAAGACGGCAGGTGTCAGCAAAAGGAGCCGGCTGTGGTGGGCTGCAGAACCAAGCCACCCCAGGTGTTTCGGATGGTTGTTCTCAAAGGCCTTTCCGATGGTCCCCATGATTTCGACTTGGTAGGGGCGGAAGAGCAGCTGCATTGGGGAGGGTCTGCTTCCCAGGAGAAGGGACAAGAGACGGTCTGGAAGGTCTGCTCTGCCTCTGCCCTCCCTGGCATTGATACTGGTCCTGCCAGGCTGCAGGAACGGAAGGTGTTGTCCTCAAGGCGACCCCAGGCTGGACACTCCAGGTTCCAAGGAGACGGCAAGGGGCACCTGGACCACCTTGCTGCTGCAGCAGTCAAGGATTCACTCCTCACCGCCTTAGGCACACAGGGACGACAGCAGACATGTCCAAGGCAGGGAGGGGATCAGTAGGGAAAGGGCATGTTTTAAACTGATGCCTTGGCAAACTCACAAGAAGGCGTAGCCAAGTTGCCATCACGTGCAACTGTTCCGTAAATGGACAAAACCGAGGTCACCACAGCAGAGCCGGGCCAGCCCTCAACACTGTGCATCTCCACACGGAAGAGAAAACCTTTGTTTTTATGCCAGGCAAGCATCTCTGTCTTCTAGTCTTAGCCGCTAGCAGCCCAAGGTGACCCTGTCTGTGTTGCCTTTCTAATTAACTGCATATTCTGCCTCGCCTCTGGTGTCACATCCACTGCATGTCCCTCAGCAAAAGGTAAAGCAAGACTTACTGAGTGGGACGTCTCCGCTTACAGCTCCTGGGAAAGGCCAAGGGGGACCTTCTAGGGCCTGCTAGCGAGCAAGGGCTTTTCTCTGGTTCTGGGTCCACTCGGTCACTTTTCCTACTACTGTATTCTTGGTATAAAATAAGGACTTTTTATACATAAATGTTAAAGGTTGTCACTTTCTAACTGAACTCGAGTCAATCTCTAATGATTGTGTTTTAAAAAAGCCCCTTTGGTGGCCCTTTTAAACCCCTATTCTAAAGCAAAAGCTGAAGGAAGCAGTGAGGATTTCAGCATAGACTTTCTTTTCAAAAATGAAACTATGAAGATTTCAAAACTTCATGAAGCTTATCTACAATTTTTTGTTTTGCATAGGAAATAAAAATGTGACTTTTTTTTGTAAAAAAAGGAAGCGTCACATAGACTAAGAACGGCACTGTGCCTACACCACAGGGCTCAGGAAAATGGTGTCTCCAGTTCCACAGAAGGAGCCCAAGATTTTTCCTTGGAGATTGTGAAACTTTTCCATAGAAAATGCCATCAAGGGTGGGATCCATGAGCCATAAAATCGAAAAACCAGACATGCTCATATTTTCAAATTCTAGAAAGGGCTGACATCTCCTGGAAGTTACTGTTGGTTGTTGGTACACCTTGCTCTCCACAAGCACCCGGGGATCCGGGGTCTGCCTGAGGCTTCGGCTCTCCAGATAACCAAGCATGCTCTGTGTGTCCCATTACTGTGTGTGTAAGAGGATGGGGTTTATTCAGTGATGACAAATTATCCAACGTTTTTTATGACCTGCTGTTGTAGATGTTCAGTCTCTTAGGAGGGAAATGTTCACACTTTCCCTCAGGGATCATTTATCTATTAAACTATTATAAATGGCTACCCAAAGTAAGTAATAAATGAAGAAGGAATAGCATCACACTGTGACTTAGGTGTCATTTTTATCGGCCAAACTAATCACAGTGAAGTCTTTCAAATGCTGTGACGTGATGCGTAAGTGGCAAATCTTTCTGGGTCCCACAGGGTCATGGGTTTTAGCTGGAAATGTTGAGGAATTTTCTGATGTGTTGTGCAGAGCCTCTGCCCTTTGTGACAATCCAGTCATTTCTGAGGCCTGCTACAAAGTTCATACTCCCGGCTCTGCCCTTTCCCAAGAGCCTTCAGGAAGCGTATGCTTTGGCAGAAGAGTGACAAACACTTTGGATTGAGAAGAGGCCCAGTCCTATCTGATCATTTGTGCAACGATTATGGGAAGCATAAGATCTTTATTCAGAGCAAAACAGCACTCCTCTCATTAGGTCTTGGGAGCGGCAGTATTTCCAGGTTACCGCAGTCACCTGTGCAAAGAATGAACTTGCAGGGTGCTGTCAGGCCCTTGTGTATGTAGGGGAGGGGAGCAGTTCTAGGTGGGGCACCCCTGTGGGCAAGCTTGGGTAGAGCATCATCTCTTTAGAGCAGAACACTTTAATTTTATAAGACAGGGTTTGTATTCTTTTCCAGAATTACAGTGAGAATAAAAACAATTGTACTGCACAAGGAAAAATTAATTTTAAATCCAGTGTTCATTGGCATTAAAATGATCAGAACACATGGTCTTATAGTAATATTACAATTATGCCTCTACTATAGCTTTCTAGAACTCCAGAATGTAAACATTTGTGCACACAAAGAGTCTCTTCTGTCCCTAACACTTAAGTTATTGAGAACACTTGCTAGAATAATTTTGCTTTAAATCAGCCTGATTTAAATGTTTGAAATGAGACGTTGAAATATCCTGTTCTGGTTTGCAAGCTGATTGCTTGCCAGTCTTTGCTCGGTGCTTCTGTGTAACCTCCAGTCTCCGTAGCAGGATGGAAGGCTCATGATCACAGGAGTGGGAAGAGAAGGAGGTCGTGGTCAGTCACTTTTACATCCTTGAAATGATTCCAGAGCTAATTCTGATTAAGGTTTAGCAGTTGCTTATGGTCCTGGTGGAAATCAGTTTAGGATGTCATAAAAATAAGGTTGGATAATTATGTCATGACTGGTTTCATATCACTCTGCTTAACATTATTCTGCATTATATGACTGAATACAGAGGCAATGGCAAAAACAAATGAGTAAAACATCCAGCCCAAATCCAGGCCTGCATTTGAGTGTAGCACAACTAAACAGCGCATGGGCAAGAAAATCAAGCCTCAAATCCATCAGAGTATTTTAAAATTGAAACTCTGAATGTAGTTTGAATTTGGACCCACAAGGTTGTAGGCCCTCCACCATTTTGGTTTTTAAGGAAAGAAAGGAACTAGTAGTTATTCAAGGAATCACTTAACACTCTTGGAGGCTGAGTCACAAAGTTGTGAACCTGGGATTCTGTTTATAGCTATGGATTTGCATAAAAATTCTTATTACTTGAGGAGGCAGGAGAAATAAGCAAAATGAGAAGTCAGCTTTGGATTTTGTGACTCACCTCGTTAATTTTCTCCTGCAGGCCTGGCAATCACAATCCCATGCTATTACGTTTCCCTCCAAATTTAGTAGAAACCTCCAGAATATGTAAAGATTTCTCCCTCCGAAAAGTGGACATGATGTTTTGAAATTTAACCACAGAGATGGCATAAATGAGAATTCGATTCAAATGCCCGTTTCCACACTGAGATTCCCAAGAAGTCGCCTCTTATCCATTCAGAATGCAGAACTACTCAAGAATTCCACGCCCTTAATCGACATGTGTTTTTGTGTTGTCTGTATTTCGTGTTTCTTATTGGTTTCCAAAGAAACATGTGAGAACACCGAACGATGCATGTGTCACTTGTTCTAATGCTTTCACGTTTTTTGCATTTCTTTCTTTTAAAGCACAAGACTCTGCTGACATTATTTTCCTTATTGATGGATCAAACAACACCGGAAGTGTCCATTTCGCAGTCATTCGAGACTTCCTAATACTCCTTGAGAGACTCTCAATTGGAGCCCAGCAGATCCGAGTGGGGGTGGTCCAGTATAGCGTGAGCCCAGAACCATGTTCTCCTTGGACACCTACTCCTCTAAGGCTCAGGTTCTGGAGGCAGTGAAGGCCCTCGGGTTCACTGGTGGGGAGCTGGCCAACATTGGCCTGGCCCTTGACTTTGTGGTGGGGAACCACTTCACCAAGGCAGGGGGCAGCCGAGTGGAGGAAGGGGTCCCTCAGGTGCTGGTCCTCATAAGTGCCGGGCCCTCTAGTGACGAGATCCGAGACGGGGTGGTAGCACTGAAGCAGGCTAGCGTGTTCTCGTTCGGCCTCGGAGCCCAGGCCGCCTCCAGGGCAGAGCTGCAACACATAGCTACCGATGACAACCTGGTGTTTACTGCCCCGGAATTCCGTAGCTTTGGGGACCTCCAGGAGCAATTACTGCCGTACATTGTTGGCGTGGCCCAAAGGCACATTGTGCTGCAACCGCCAACCATTGTCACCCAAGGTACGTATGCTCTTCCGGCCCTCCGAGCGGGAGTGGGGTGTGTTGTGTGTCGGTTGGTAGAAGTAAGGTGGGCACCAGTGATTCCCCGCAGGAGAGCCTGTAAGTACCCGTGTCCATCCTGCTGTGAGGAGCTGGCTCCAGGACGTGACGTTTGGGAAAGCTAACCCTCCACGAGCGAGTGGGAAGAGCTTCCTAGAGTAGGAGTCACCGCCAAGTGTGCTTTTCAGGCCAGCTCTGCTTGAGAGGTTCTGAAAGCTCATTGTCTCTCTGCTCACAATCTGGTCATCCTAACGTTGGATATCAGGGCTCATTGACTGAGAAAGCTACTCCAGGGTAGCGGCCTTGACCTCTGAGTCAGTGTTAGAAGTGTGTGCAAAGATAGTCTTTTTCCACAAAGCAGCAAAGGAGTCCCGTGTCCCTGGAAGGCCTTCTGTGCCAGGGCGTTGAGAAGCACACGTGCAAAGGTAAGGGACATCCCAGTGTCTGTGCCGTGGAGTATTTATGAACCATTTTCCCTTGTGCTTATCGAGATCGTGATATGCACGATCATGATATGCACTCAAATGGAAGGCCCTTGGTGAAACGGCCATCTGGAGTTGTTCTAAACACAAAATCCAAGTTAAGGAATGTGCGTCTAGCTACCACGGGAGACATGGGGCCTCAGGGACGCAGGTTTCAGCCCCTTCCAGACTGGATCAACCTCAGCAAACCGGGACCCGTGGGCCCCAGTGGCTTCTAGAAACACCCACTCCCTGTCCAGTGTCACCCCACGCCGGGAGGCTCTTGGAGGACGAGCCTTTGGGTAAAAGACCTTGCTGTCCCTTCCTGGCAGTGCCTCAGCAGAAGGCGGGCTGAAGGGAAGTGGCAGCGGTGAAGCCTCTCTGGGGGAGTCACGTCTCCACAGCTCCTGGTGGTCGACTTGGTGAGCGAAGGCCACAGGGCTGAGGCTGCAAAATGGCAGTTGTGGTAAAGCAGTGCTTAACCCCTGTGTCACTGGGGCACAGGTAGGTTTTCCTTGGTAAAGGAGTGATGGTCATTTTCAAATGAAGCTTGTGGGGAGCAGGAAGGAAAGGAGGGGAGGAGGGGAGAGTGTGCAGGCAGAAGCATCAGGCAGCGTGGCCCCTTCCCAGGACCCCGGGAGCAGTGGGGCTGGAGCTAGAAGCCACTGGTGAGGGAGAACCCTAAGTGTGGGGTGAGCGTGAGGTGGTCAGGGCTGACCGGAATTGGGTTCAGAGGCGCAGCCTGAGAGGAGAAGGGCTTTGGAGCGGGCGTGGCTGCAGGAGAGGGGCCCCGGGACCAGCCGCCAGCAATTAGGACTGTGCGGCTGGGCGAGGCAGGAGCCGTGGGGGCCTCGTCACCTCGGGGGGATGCAGGAGTGGGTGCAGGCCCAGGGAGGGTGCGTGCCCAGGGAGGAGAAGCTGACCTGATCCAGAAGCCAGGAAGCCAAGCAGGGTGAAGGCCAGGGTCATCCATCCAGCGAGTCCTCACGGAGAGAGTGTCCTCCTGTGTCCTGGAGGGTGCAGGTCAGTGTCCTGGGAGTGATGGCAGTGTGGGCAAGAAGGGCTGGCAGGAGAGCTGGTGAGGGCGGGCAAGGAGGTCGTAGACCCGAGAGCTCGCACGATGTGTGCAGCGTCAGTGGGCTGCAAGGGAGGAGGCTGGCAGAGGTGGGTGTGTGCAGGTCAGAGGTGGTGTGATCTGTGGTCACCACAGGCCAGTGGCCCTAGAAGCAGGTGCTGGGTGGACAAGAGGGCACACTGTGTTGGAAGTATTGGGGTGTTCAGGTGACCGGTGTCCCTGAGTCACTGAGGGTGGTAAGGGTAGTGCAGATGGGGAAGGAAGGGTTGTGTGGCAGGAGCGTCAAGAGGGTTGTCTGGAGACAGTAGCCTGGGAGAGCAAGCACGCTCACCCCTCTCCTGGGCTCAGTTTCGGGGGTGGGGGCCGAACAGTATCCAGCAGCATAGCAGACTGATTAACAGGACCTTCAAGTGCACCTTCCAGAGAGGCAAGAGACCCGCAGAATCGTGCAGAAGGGAAAAGGACTCCCTGTTGGAGGTGGCATTTCAGGTCAGGCAGAAGGAGATACTGAGGCATCCATGATGTGGCCTCCAATGGGGCAGCTTCGAGAATCACACGGTTTCTAGGGCGGGGCCGAGGAAGTCACAGGAGACCATCCAACTGACAACCAAGGTTGAGGAGCTCCCTGATCCTGGGGAGGCCGGGGGCTGGTGTCAGAGCTGGGAGGCCCGAGGCACGAGTCCAGTCGTCTGGTATTTCCGGTTGCTTCTGGTCTGGCTAAGCACGGTCTCTGTGTTTGGTTATGAGTTCCCAGAACTTCAGACGCAAGTCAAACCTGAATGGCCTCTTGCTAATGGAAGGGGACTTGGGTACAGAATCGAGAGGCCCTGGGTGCATCTGAGTTCATGGAGCCAATTCCCTGTCCCTCTAGGTTCCATGTCTGCCACATCTGGACATCTGTCCCTCCCACCGTGGAAGAAGATGTTCACGTTTGTACACACTTAAAATGAGGGCGAAACTTAGCTCCACCCCATGTGTTTGCCACTGCTGTTACCCATGAAGAGGCATAGTGGCCTGGGGCCACTTGTGCAGGCCAGACGCTTTCCCAGGCAATGGCTGTGTGAATATTTGGTCTGTTTATCTGCTGTATGTGACCTACACGGTAACTGCATGTGGTAACAGATGTGGGGCCTCATATGTCCACGGCACCCCATGGTACAGGGCGTGAGAACTCCACCAGACATCTACCCATCCAGGTTTCTCTGCAAAGATATTTTAAACCAAAATCAGAGGTGCAGCTCAGACAGCTAGCAAGTTCGAGCTGCAGGGAAAACGCGGGCCCTGAATGACTGCCTCATGACCATACCAGGACAGTGGGAAAGGTGAAAGGTTGTTCTGCACTTGCTGTTCTTCCAGTGGGTAGCTGAGTAACTGCATAGAGACATGGTGCCCAAAGTGTCCCCCTTCTTGGTGCGCATGAGGCGTGGCTGTCCTAAATCCATTCCTTGAGGCCAGCCCTTCTGACTCAGGCAACCATGGCCCCAGCCACAGGTCCATACAGCCAGGAATGAGCTGTTTAACAAATTCACTACCTTCATCTCAAACCATCTTTCCTCTGTTGGGTGTTACCAAATCCACCTGCCATACAAGCCATCTGATGGAATAGAGTAACAGGGCCCCTTTTTCGAACACCCCTGTCGAGTCCACCGATGGCACCCTTACAAGTCTTGGATAGCCAGCGGGCTCCTGGCTTGGTCCTGAGGTCTGATATGGTTTTGGCTTCTTCCAGTGGGGCGGCGTTGCATTCATTTTGAGACAGCAGCTGGATGGAAGGTCGCAGGCAAGGATCATGTATTTTGCTTTGTGGTTGGTCTTTAAGTTACCACAGTCTTAAGATGTCACTCCAGACCTTTACACCCAGGTCTTTCAAGTGAAAACTTCTGTGGCACTTGCTGGCTTTGATGTTGATTTCCCTGTTTAGGTTTATGATGACAAGTCAAAAAAGGAGACTTGAAATGCCAGAGCTGGAGAAATTGGGGAGATTTATTCTCACAGAGCTGTCACGCCTGGCAGTGTGTGATTTTGATTGAGATCGTGATGCAAAGGGCTCTCTGAGCAGACCAAGTTGTTTCCTCAAGCTCTGGCTTCATTCTGGCCAAGTTATATGTTATGGCAGAAAATAACTGACTACCCTTTTGTGAGAGCATGCTAAGCAGGGGGTTACTAACCCTAAATTTGTTTTTGTGTAATTATTATGTAAAATGTATTAGGAGTAGGCAGGGTGGGAAGGGAGCCAGCCTGCCACCCCATAGGGAAGGAAGCTAACGTGTCTGACACGTGTGTGGTGACAAATTCCTCCTGAGGCGACCCCTGACATCACAGTGGCCAGAGCAAATGAGTGTCCCATGAGAGTGGAGTTGCTGTGTAGAGTCATTGTTAGTGTGCGTGGTGAGGCTGTTGTACTCATCTCTCCATGTTGCTACCTACAGTCATCGAGGTCAACAAGAGGGACATAGTCTTCCTGCTGGACGGCTCTTCCAAGCTGGGCCGGCCAACTTCAATGCTATCCGAGACTTCGTTGCCAAGGTCCTCCAGAGGGCTGGAAATAGGACAGGATCTCATCCAGGTGACGGTGGCTCAGTATGCAGACACGGTGAGGCCCGAGTTCTACTTCAACAGCTACCCCAGCAAGAGGGACGCCATCGCGGCCGTGCGGAGGATGAAGCCTCTGTAGGGCTCAGGCCTGTACACGGGCTCCGCGCTGGACTTCGTTCGCAACAACCTCTTCATCAGCTCCACAGGCTACCGGGCCGCCGAGGGGGTTCCTAAGCTCCTGGTGCTGATCACAGGTGGTAAGTCCCTAGATGAGATCAGCCAGCCCGCCCAGGAGCTGAAGAGAAGCGGCATCATGGCCTTCGCCATTGGAACAAGGCTGCCGATCAGGCGGAGCTGGAAGAGATCGCCTTCGATTCCTCCCTGGTGTTCAACCCCGCCGAGTTCCGGGCAGCCTCTCTGCAAAGCGTTCTGCCTGGCCTGCTGGCGCCTCTGCGAACCCTCTCTGGGACCACTGAAGGTACGGAGGCCGTGGCTCAGACACGTAGAGGGTGGCCGGGCAGAACCTCTGAGAGAAGTACAATGGCGTCGTGTTGATGCTTAGCCAAGAGAAGCTGTTCAATGGGAAGACACCTGTAGCAAACGAGGTTCATTGCACTTCAGGCTTCCTTCTCCTCTGGTTGAGGACTGTGGCATTAAAAATGGCAGACAGTGAACTATAGGACCAGGGCCACCATGGCTGTGGGCTTCTGCCCAAGGAGGTCATGTCCCAGGTCTCTTCCCTGGTCAGGGCCCGTGTCCTTCTCTTTCGACTGGTGACCCCTGTCCAACCTCTGCCCGTCCACTGAGAGGGAGCCCGGGTCCTTCCCTTCCTGACTGACAGTGCTTCTGACCCTCATGGGAGGCAGAGGCCTGGGCTTTTACCCTTCTCTCCTCTCACTCCTAAGGACCTCCCTTCATGGGAAAGCATGACTGAGTGGGTGGGTCCTCAGACCCCTTATTGAGTGCGATCATCAGTGGGATCATTTCTAAAGACAAATAAAGGCCTCTGAGCGCATGAACTGGACATAGCAGTTCTCTGACCTTAATCAAGAGAAGAGGAAACATCTCGAAACCCAGCTTTCCACTCCCTCTTTCCACTGCAGGGGTGCTCAGAGCATGGCCCCTGCTGCATGGGACCTGCTCTCCTTCAGACTCTGCAGCTCCAGAAGTCTTACACACCTTTCTCTTCCATCTTCCTAACACTCTGATCTGCTCCTTGATAGCCAAGTTTGGCTTAATGAACTTGGGCTAAATTATTTTAAATTAGAGAGAGGCAGGGGGGAAATGGGAAGCACATTTTTAAAAGGTACATGCTAAGCAATCTTCTCTCAGCATCCATGAGGGCTGGTTCCAGAAAGCCCTGCAGATACCAAAATCCTCAGATGTAAAAATGTGCAGTGTTGGCATCCACCTACCCAGTACTTCCTGTGTACTTGTCTCTGGGGCACTTACAGCACCACGTGCAATGTCAATGCTGTGTAAACAGCTGTTCTACTTTATCATTCAAAAAATAATGACAAGAAAAAATCCATACATGTTAGTACAGACTTAATTTTTCAAATATTTTTTATCTGAGGTTGGTTGAA
Organism: Sciurus vulgaris; assembly: GCF_902686455.1. Lineage (NCBI taxonomy): Eukaryota > Metazoa > Chordata > Mammalia > Rodentia > Sciuridae > Sciurus > Sciurus vulgaris. The sequence goes on along the minus strand of NC_136463.1, from coordinate 186,204,414 downwards.
TCCACAGATGTGGGACTCACAATATGGTGGGTCTACGGTGCTCTTGTTTAAGAATCAGGTTTCTAATTCATCATGTGTATAACCTCAACCTTTTCCTGCTTGCCCATAATCCTGTCATTTTCTGTGGAGGAACTGCCTGGGGCAGCAGGCTGGATTGCTGTCCAATGCCCCTGTGACTCCCTGGCAGGAGAGGAGCTCAGGAGGGGAGCTCAGGGGAGAGTGATGAGAGGGAGTTCCCAGGAAGAATCCGGAAGAGAAAGGCCTTGCTTTGATAGTTTGCCAGTCCTGGGAACCATGTCCTCAGGTTAATGTGAGCTCACTGCTCCTGAGCTGTCCATGGGCGCTCCCGGTCAGAGCACAGAGCTGCCTGAGGGACCCAGGCCTGCACACTTACAGACGAACCCCCTCAGAGGCCAGCCTCCTTTGTAGAACTCATTCCAGGGGAAGGGACCTTCTGTTTCTGGGATTCTGATGACCTTGTTGGTTGCAAGCCTTCTAACTCTGGCACTGTGTCTCTGTGAGGTCCACTTGGTTTTGTACACTTGGCTATCAGTATGCCTCACCAGCCCGGGTCTCCGCTAGAGGGAAGTACGCAGCTGCCTGCGGTCTTCTCTGAGAGGGGCATGCTTGCCACGCTGATGTCCTCTGTGTGCTGAACGTTGGCATGTGTGCCGCACCGCGGGCACACATGGGGAACCTTCATGTTGTGTGTGTCTCACTTTGTTTTCTGTGCTTCACCGCAGTTCACGTAAACAAAAGGGATCTCATCTTCCTTTGGATGGATCAGTCAACGTTGGAAAATCCAATTTCCCTTATGTGCGCGACTTTGTCATGAACCTAGTTAACAGCCTTGATGTTGGAAGTGACATATTCGCGTTGGTGTAGTGCAATTTAGTGACACTCCCGTAACGGAGTTCTCGCTAGACACATACCAGACCAAGTCAGATTTGCTCGCTCGCCTGGGGCAGCTGCAGCTCAAGGGGGGCTCGGGCCTGAACACGGGCTCGGCCCTGAGCTATGTCCATGCCAACCACTTCACCGAGGCTGGCGGCAGCCGGATCCGTGAACACGTGCCTCAGCTCCTGCTCCTGCTCACGGCCGGGCAGTCTGATGACTCTTACTTGCAAGCTGCTAATGCCCTGGCGCGCGCAGGCGTCTTGACCTTTTGTGTGGGGGTCAGCCAGGCGAATAAGGCCCAGCTTGAGCACATTGCTTTTAACCCCAGCCTGGTGTACCTCATGGACGATTTCAGCTCCCTGCCAGCTTTGCCTCAGCAGCTGATTCAGCCCCTAACCACATATGTTAGCGGAGGTGTGGAGGAAGTCCCCCTCGCGCAGCCAGGTAAACCCCTCCCGCCCGCGCGGCCCCTTCCTCCTCACACGACTCCCTGGCCAAAGGTCATGGCCAATCTGAACTCAGAGACTCATGAGCTCCAGAAAGACACTGGCTCCCTTTGGTTGAAATGTTTCAAGGGGGTTTAGGACACTGTACCAGCAAGTTTAAGGAGGTTCGTTAATGAAGGAAGGTCTGGAGCATTCAGCCTCCGCTCCATCCGTGTTGTCTCAGCCTTAATTCAGAAGCACCCCCTCTAAATGCCTAGGAAGATTCTGGAGTGAAAATCCAAGTGGAAGACTGGGAGAGAGGGTGGCAGGGAAGGAGGGGAGAGAGAGACCTTATATGAGCATAGGGTATGCCTTGACATTTAAAAATGGAAATTGTCTTCTTTATATGGTATCTTTGTGTTAAGACTGTTAGATCCAAAACGTCACCCATGCATCCTGACGCACTAGAATGCTTCCCAAAGGAAATCCGCATCACTGTTATTATCGCAAATGATCACAGCAGTGAGACTGCACACACCTGATCCACCAGCCTGCCGACTTCGCAGAGCTGAGTGCAAGACCAAACCACTGGAGACCCATTCTAAGCAGGGCCAAGGACTGTTTGAACTGGAAACAGTACCTACGTGATGTGGCCTGGCCTCCTATGGGCTGTCATCCATGTTTCTTCCAGGATGGCTTGGAAAGCAATGGCAGAGACCTGACCCGCAGGTCAGGAATGACCAGCACTATTTGGCTACTAACTATCCCATAACCTCAAAGGCACTGAAGAGACAATCCAGTTAGACCAGGTTGTGGCCACCCAGTTATCTGTGCCGGTGACACAGTCGTAGCCTGTCACAGGTCAAGTTTAAACAAAAGTACCATGAGGACCACCTTTGCCATAGTTTTATCTGTAACAATGTGCAATGGCTCTGTTCTCCGTGGTGGTTCCACTGATGCAGAAGAGGGGCTTCTCAGTGGCTTTGCAGAGGACGCCGTGTGGGTTAAGCAGACCAACCTAGTTTTTTTTCTTTTGGGAATGTGCACCTCTTTGAAATAGCGCATATCCTGCCAAGTGGTGCAGGTGCTCTTCTCCTGCTGGTACAGTGACCCTTGGGGGAGGCTCCTGGGCCCACTCACAAGCCGGTGGTGCGGGACTGAGGCTGCTGGGTGCCACCAGAATCGCTTTCCTCACTGCATCCTGATCTGCTTCCCTTGCAGAAAGCAAGCGGGACATTCTGTTCCTCTTCGACGGCTCAGCCAACCTTGTGGGCCAGTTCCCTGCTGTCCGTGACTTTCTGTACAAGATCATTGACGAGCTTGATGTGAAGCCCGAGGGGACCCGGGTGGCGGTGGCCCAGTACAGCGATGACGTCAGGGTGGAGTCCCGCTTCGATGAGCATCTGAATAAGCCCGACATCCTGAACCTCGTGAAGAGGATGAAGATCAAGACGGGCAAAGCCCTCAACCTGGGCTACGCCCTGGACTATGCGCAGAGGCACATCTTCGTCAAGTCTGCGGGCAGCCGCATCGAGGACGGGGTGCTGCAGTTCCTCGTGCTGCTGGTTGCTGGGCGGTCCTCGGATGCTGTGGATGGACCAGCAAGTAACCTGAAGCAGAGCGGGGTGGTGCCGTTCATCTTCCAGGCCAAGAACGCAGACCCTGCTGAGCTGGAGCGCATTGTGCCGTCCCCTGCCTTCATCCTGGTCGCCGAGTCCCTGCCCAAGATAGGAGATCTCCAGCCGCAGATTGTCAATCTCTTGAAATCTGTGCACAATGGAGCACCAGCACCAGGTAGGGCGGAGCAGTGGGGGTTGCTTCTGCAGCTGGATGCTTCAGGACCCGGCTCAGGGTCTGCAGATAGCCTGAAGCCCTCCTGCGGCCACCGGAAAATGGGAAACCACAGGTGGTCTCTGCAGGGGCCAAAGAACATGAGTCTTCTTTCCACACTTTACTCTTTTTGCTGTTCTGCAGGGCAAAACAAGAGAATGCAGGTGATTATTTTCAAGGGCATTAGAATATCTCATAGTAAGATGCATTATAAAGATTATAGTTAATACGCTCCCTTCTTAAAAAGTTTTTTACAGATGCATAATACAAGCCACAGAACATGATTATATCAGAGTTAACTCAGTCTTCGCCTTCATGTTCCTCCAACGCCTGTGTCTAATTCCTTCACCATTCTAATTCCTTTGCTACTTCATTCAAAATTAAAGGCATTGGAAAAGGCAGATAAATTCCCCCAGTGAAGCCTGCATTCAAATTTTCAATTGCTGATTTACACTACCATGACTTTACTTTCAACCACTTTTCATTTGGTGATCAAAATGCAGCTAGAAAGAGTAATTAATTGCAAACATATCCTTTTGGTTAAAAACTGAGCTTCTAAAGCATATGCACTGGTAGCCAGGTCCTGCCCATGGCTGGTTTGGATGTTCACTGACTCCTGGGCTGCATTTCATTCTCTGATCCACCTGTGACTGGGGCCGACCACCTGCCTTCCCATCTGCACGTGCTCTGATGATATGGCCCTGAGATCCTGATCCTGTGTTCCTCCTCTGCATGCACCCGATCTTTTCCTTGAGTGCACCTTTGAAAGTTAGCAGCTCTGTTCCCACTGAGAAGTTCTCAGGCGGAAGGGCTCTCCATGGTGGTGCGTCTGTCTCTCATTATTGACACAACAAAACAGCTTGTGTTTAGTGGCTCCTGATAAAATGAATTCATCATCTGACAATTTGGGGGTCAGGAATTGGAAACCAGCATCCCTGGGCTGAGCCAAGGAATGCAGGTGTTCGTTCCCTCTGGGGTTCTTGGAGGCCACCTTACCTTCTCCCACTGCCCGAGGCCACTGCATTCCCTGGCCTGTGGCCGTGACTGCATCCTGGATGCTGGTGGGGTGGCGTTTTCCCTTCTCTCTGACCTCTGCTCCCAACCTTACCTCCCTAGCTCTGACCCTCTTCATTGGCTCTGTGAATGAAGGATTCATCTGGGGATGAATGGCGCGGGGTCCACCTGGATAATCCAGGAGATGGCCCCCAGTCCTCCACTTAGTCCCCCACTTAGTTGGCCGAGGCCTTATCCCCAGCTCAGGGCTCTGGAATCGGCTCTCTCTGGGGCCACAGTGCAGTGCCACATGGGTATGAGGCTGTCGCTCTCATGGCCCTGGTGAGCCACCAGATGTCTCCCTCCCAGTTTCAGGTGAAAAGGACGTGGTGTTTCTGCTCGACAGCTCTGAGGGCGTCCGGAGTGGCTTCACCCTGCTGAAGGACTTCGTGCAGAGAGTGGTGGAGAGCCTGGACGTGGGCCCCGACCGCGTCCGAGTGGCCCTGGTGCAGTACAGTGACCGCACCAGGCCCGAGTTCTACCTGAATTCCTACATGGACCAGCAGAGCGTCATCAGTGCCATCCGCAGGCTGACCCTCTTGGGTGGGCCTGTCCCCAACACTGGGGCCGCCCTGGACTTTGTCCTGAGGAACATCCTGATCAGCTCTGCGGGGAGCAGGATGGAAGAAGGCGTGCCCCAGCTGCTGATTGTGCTCACGGCCGAGAGGTCTGGCGATGACGTGAGGGGCCCCTCAGTGGTCCTGAAGAGGGGTGGCGCGGTGCCCATTGGCATCGGCATTGGCAACGCTGACATCTCGGAGATGCAGACCATCTCCTTCATCCCAGACTTCGCCGTGGCCATCCCCACTTTCCGGGAGCTGGGTACCGTCCAGCAGGTCATCTCCGAGAGGGTGACCCAGCTGAGCCGCGAGGAGCTGAGCAGATTGCAGCCAATTTTCCCACCCCCAATAAGCACAGGTAAGAGGGCCTTGTTCCTTGAAATCACTGGATCCGTGCTTAGACCGTAGGCCTCGGGGTACTTTCAATCTTTTTTCTGCCATCGCATATAGTGACAGCTAGAGTTACCCAAAGAATTAGAAGCCACGTGCCTTTTCTGGCCTCATTGGAGAAGCCAAGACTCATGTTTTTGACCAAAATAAAGGTGCAGGAGCACGCACACCTGGCTGAGGTTCAGACTCCCTAATCTGCAGGAAGCCCCTGTGCAGCGGCCTGAAGGGGTTGTCTGGTAACGCCAGCTCAGCCTCCGTTCTGCACGGTCCCCAGGGGCTGAGCAGCAGCCTGCTGCCATTAGGAGCCAGTCTGGTCACCCGCATTCTGCAGTCAAGTGTGGGCAGAGCCTCTGATATATTGGCCTCTCCATGACAAGGTGCGAAGATTAGCTTTGAATTTGCTTGAAACTGAGACGTGTCCGGAGTGGCGGGGAGGCCTGCTGGCTCCCGTGACCACGGGTGTTCTCTCTCTCCCTCCCCAGACCTGCTACCACAGGCCTGAGAATGGCGGGAGCCTGGTGGCTGAGAGGAAGGAGACTAAGACGAAGCCACCCTTCACACAGGCTCTCCTGGCCCTCGGGCAGGGGTGGTCACAGGGCTGAGGGAGGCGGAGTGTCCCTATGGGCAGAGTGTCCTGAAGGGAAGGTGGGGTGAGAAAGGGAAAGGGAAGCCGGAGGCAGGCTGCCTGGCCCTGTGGTAAGGAGGGAGGGAAGCGGGCGGTGGAGCCCCGGGCTCGGCTTCTCTAGGACAGAGCAGGGGAACGCGGGCTTCCACGTGATCTGCAGTGGTTGTGGTAGGACGAATTTGGGCAACAGTGGGTCAGAGTGAGCGTTTTCTCTCCAAGGGGCGAGCCTTTGTGCATCTCCCGCACAGTAGGGGATGCACATTTCCAGACCTTGCCTGCAGGAGCTTCTGTCACGATGTCCTCCAGGCCCCGGCGCTGGTGAGGATGTGCTTTGGAAGCGTGTGTTCAGCTTCTTACTCCAAACACAGGTGGAGCTTCTGCAGCCATTGGTTCCTGGCCTGTTCACCCTCCCGTGCCTCAGAATGACTCCCTCCCTCTCCTTTCTTCCTGTCCTGTTTCTTCCGCACCTCTCCTTCCTCAGCTTGCTCTCAGCTGGTGGTCCTGAATCCCATTGCACAAGAAAATACAAGTAAATCCAAGAGAATTTCCAGGAGCTCCCCTGACTCTCTGCTGGTGATGGTGCAGTGGGGTCCTGCATCTGGGAAGCCCGTTCTGTCTCTGAGGCCCTTTCTCCTCCCCTGCTCAGAGCATCATCTGCAGTTCTCCTTCTCTCTCCCGCGCCACCCCTGTGCCACCACAGGGGACGAGTCCCCTCATGGTAACTCTGCATTGCTCTTCCTTCTCTCTGAAACACTCTCTCAACGCCCCTTTTTCCCCTCCAGCTGCGCCGGACATCTCCCCTCACCCCCTGACCTCCCCCTTCTGTTGCTCACCCTCACCTTCCACAGGAAGTGCCCCCATCTGGTGAAGCCGGGTGCCCACTCTGGCGCCATCTTACCCAGTCTGTGAGAAGCACCTGCCACTGTTGAGACTCCCTCCTTCCTGAAGCGCCACCCTCACTTGGTGTGGACAGCTCCTTGGGCCTCACTCTTCCTCATCCTTGCCGGCTCCTCCTCTTCCCTCTCCTGTGTAGACACTGAAGTGCATGGGACTTGCTCTTAGGCTGATATTTCAATCTGCTTCATGCTAAAGATGGCGTTCGGTTCACAGGAGCTGGGAGCAAGAAGGACGTGGTCTTTCTCATTGATGGGTCCCAAAGCGCTGGCCCCGAGTTCCAGCACATCCGCGCCCTCATCGAGAGGCTGGTGGACTACCTGGACGTGGGCTTCGACACCACGCGGGTGGCCGTCATCCAGTTCAGCGATGACCCCAAGGTGGAGTTCCTGCTGAACGCGCACGCCAGCAAGGACGAAGTGCAGAACGCGGTGAGGCGGCTGCGGCCCAAGGGCGGGAGGCAGGTCAACATCGGGAGCGCGCTGGAGTACGTGTCCAGGAACATCTTCAAGAGGCCACTGGGGAGCCGCATTGAGGAGGGCGTGCCGCAGTTCCTGGTCCTCGTCTCCTCGGGCAAGTCCGACGATGAGGTGGACGACGCGGCCGTGGAGCTCAAGCAGTTTGGAGTGGCCCCCTTCGCCATCGCCAGGAGTGCAGACCAGGAGGAGCTGGTGAAGATCTCCCTGAGCCCCGAGTACGTCTTCTCGGTGAGCACCTTCCGGGAACTGCCCAGCCTGGAGCAGAAGCTGCTGACGCCCCTCACCACCCTGACCTCCGAGCAGATCCAGCAGATCCTGGCCAGTACCCGCTATCCTCCCCCAGGTAGGACTGAAGGGGAACAACTTTCCCTCCGGGGGTTTCTGACGTGAGAAGGAGCAGGCTCCAAGGCCCTGCTACGGTGACAGGTTTATTTATGATAAAGGGTGCTCCCCGGCCTTTACACCACCAGCCAGAGGCCCCCCAGGACGGCCAGCCACTGAACAGGTTGACCGTCGCTTCATGCCCCACGGGAGGATAGGCGCCTCAGTAAGAGGGTGTCGCAGGGTGTTTGGGGTTTGAGTCGTGCCAGGCCATTTAGTGGAAGGCTTAGGAAACAGAACTTTGTTGTGGATGGGGTGTGGCCCAGCAGCGGAGGGAATTCTGCAGGCGGCTGTCTTGGTCTTAGGAAGACAGGGTGAAGCTGGAAAAGCAGCAGGTCACCTTCGTGGTTTGGATAGTGCCCGTAGTTTTATCTGCGTTCACGAATGATCACTGCGTTCACTAATTTCTGTCTTGCCCATGGTGATCAGAGGGGCCTTGTCTGAGGCTGAGGTTCTGTGGACTCATTTGTGCCTGGCACGGGGGCCCCAGGTTGAGTGTGCTGGGCCTGCTTCCCCGCCTGAGGGCTGCTCTCCTCTTTCCCAGTAAGTGGTTCAGGGGCACAATCAGCTCAGGTTTCACTGTGCAGCTCTTCCATGATGGATAAGACAAAGCCAGGGGACATTTGTCAAGTGGCAACATATTAGTTTACTTAAATGGCATCTGAGAAACATCTAGATTCTAATAGGAAAGTGTGCCTCATCTTTCCCAAGACATTTGGTTAATTTTATGCCAGTCAAGGGTTCCTAATGCAAAATGCTTGGGACTAGTAGTATTTCCAATTTTGAATTCATTTGGGTTTTGGGATGATTGCATATACATCACAGGACACCTTGAGAATGGGACCCAAATCTAAACAAAATTCATTTATGTCTCGAATATACCTTATGCACATAGTCCAAAACTAATTTTATACCATTAAAAAATAACTTTGTGCATGAAACAAGATTTCAGTGTGGAATTTTCTACTGTGTCAAAAAAACTCTTTTTCAAAAAGTTTTAGATTGGAGCATTTTGGATCTCTAATTTTCGGAGGTGTTCAATTAGGGGTGTTCAATCTGTAGTTAAAAACCAACTCGCATAAAAAGTGGAGCAATAATAGTGAAAGTGAAGACTTTGTATAAATTGTAGAGATACATGGTCAAAAGAGATATGAGGACGTACCTGGGGGTGGGGGGTGATAATGTGACTGGCCTCACAGGGACCCGTCCCCAGGGCTGGGCCATGGCAGTGCAGGCTGGGGTCCAGGAGGAGCTGCCCACCAGGGCTGAGGCTGGGACGCTGCGTTCTCAGGGCCCTGGAGCCTTAGCTGTCTCTCTCCTCCACAAGGATGTCGCCCTGGAGATCAGCTGGGGAGCTTGGCTCTAGATTCTGTAGATCATGCTAGTCCAGGTTCCTTTCCAAACGCTGCTGACATTCTTAACCCAGACCACGCAGCCGAATGAGGAGGTTTGGGGGAGCTTCAAGTATTTTAAGAGGTGGAATTTTTCTGGGAGGACACCCACCTCTCTGGTTAACGTGAGAGGCAGCGGGGTGCTGGGTGGGGCCCGGGTCCCTCGTCCCGCGTCCCTGTAAGGCGCAGGCAGCCGCAGAGCCGCGGCCGCCCCGCTGAGCCCCTCTCTCCCGCGCCCGCAGCCGTGGAGAGCGACGCGGCCGACATCGTCTTCCTGATCGACAGCTCCGACGGCGTCAGGACCGACGGCCTGGCGCACATCCGGGATTTCGTTAGCAGGCTGGTTCAGAGGCTCAACGTGGGCCCCAGCAAAGTGCGGATCGGGGTGGTGCAGTTCAGCAACGAGGTCTTCCCCGAGTTCTACCTCAAGACCTACAAGTCGCAGGCGCCCGTGCTCGACGCCGTCCGGCGCCTGCGGCTCAGGGGCGGCTCCCCGCTGAACACCGGCAAGGCCCTGGAGTTTGTGGCCAGGAACCTCTTCGTCAAGTCTGCCGGCAGCCGGATAGAGGACGGCGTGCCCCAGCACCTGGTCCTGTTTCTGGGTGGAAATTCTCAGGACGACGTTTCCAGGTTCGCCAAGGTCATCAGTTCCTCAGGGATCGTGAGCTTGGGAATCGGAGACCGGAACGTCGACAGGACAGAGCTGCAGGCGGTCGCCAGCAACCCCCGGCTGGTCTTCCCGGTGCGGGAGTTCCGAGATCTTCCCAACATCGAAGTGAGGGTCATGAACTCCTTCGGGCCCTCTGGGGCCACGCCTGCACCCCCAGGAGTGGACATCGTTCCTCCTTCAAGGCCAGGTATGAATGAGCTGTATGGCCCTCCACTACAGAGTGGGCGTCCATGCTTTTTAATTAAAAATAATAAGCATTATTTGTAGTAATTTTCTTTCAGGGTCATTTCTGCAGGTAATATTAAACCTAGAAAAAATGTCAGAGTAGTAGAGGGAAACATATTCCCCAAAGCACATGGTCACTGACCTTCTGTCACTCCCGAGGTCAAAGGCAGCCCACCGACAGCCTCTGTAAAGGTACACTGAGGGTGATCCCACTCACGGGCCCTCAGGAGAGACAGTGCCTCTGGACAGACACTCCATGCCCCACTGGCCGTGGCTTTGAAATTTGCTCCTTCCCAGGGATGGGACGCTCACCACAGTCCAGGTGGGGCTCCTTCCTTGGCCTTCAGAAATGTCCACCAGCGTCTTCTTCCTCACGCTCCTGGCCCTGACCTGTGGGGCTGCCAAGAGCAAATTGGAGCAAATGCCTCCACAACCCGCCCCTCTCCTTGCCCCTCCTCTGGTGAGCGGACATTGGGATCCCTGGAGTAGGAGCAGGACTGGGCTCTTAGAGGATCTGCGTTCCATTTGCCTCCCTCACTGCCTGCCTCGGGCTGCCTGTGCCACATCCACATCTCTCACACCATCTTCAGCTTTCCGTCCTCTTCAGTCCAGTCTCTACTGCTTGACAGACCAGGCAATCTCCCCCAGGAGCCACTCATCCCAGCAGGCTCCCACGGAGCCCTCCAAAATGGACGGAGAGGCCCCAGCATCCTCCGGAGGTGTATGGGGTCTGCTTTCCATGTTCCAGTCTGTCTCTCTCAGCCCTCCCTTGCCCTGCCCCTCACGCCTCTCCCCCAATTCCTGACAGTCACTACCTTTGAACCATAGATGGTTCAATGGCATTTCCTAAACATCTGAGAACAGGCCACCGAGTGCAGGCCCTGTGGAATTCCTGGCACAGTGCCATCGTGCATGGAGTAACGAGGACATGGTTTTGCCAAGTGTTCATGGCTCCTCTCCCCTCTGCTCAGATGATCTGTCATTTATCTTCTTGGTTTTAGCAAATGTTTGGGGCTGGAACCAGGGAACCATGAATAGAGGGAAGGCTGTCACATGGATGAATTCAACGTCTTGTTTTGATTGACGTTTCACGCATTTGTGTTCCGGGTACTGAGACCCAATCTCTGCTCATGTTCGTTGTGACCCCTGTAGAGAAGAAGAAAGCAGACATTGTGTTCCTGCTGGACGGGTCCATCAATTTCAGGAGGGACAGCTTCCAGGAAGTGCTCCGGTTTGTGTCTGAAATCGTGGACACCGTGTATGAAGAAGGGGACTCCATCCAAGTGGGGCTGGTCCAGTACAACTCCGACCCCACAGACGAATTCTTCCTGAAGGACTTTTCCACCAAGAGGCAGATCATCGACGCCATCAACAAGGTGGTCTACAAAGGGGGCAGGCACGCCAACACCAGGGTGGGCATCGAGCACCTGAGGCTGAATCACTTTGTGCCTGAGGCAGGCAGCCGCCTGGATCAGAGGGTCCCTCAGATTGCCTTTGTGATCACCGGCGGGAAGTCGGTGGAGGATGCTCAGGACGTGAGCCTGGCACTCACTCAGAAAGGCGTCAAAGTGTTTGCGGTTGGCGTGAGAAACATCGACTCGGAGGAGGTGGGGAAAATCGCGTCCAACAGTGCCACAGCCTTCCGCGTGGGCAATGTCCAGGAGCTATCGGAACTGAGCGAGCAGGTGCTAGAAACTCTGCACGATGCAATGCACGAAACCTTATGTCCTGGTGTGACCGACGTCTCCAAAGGTAACCCCCCGTCCTTATTTGTCCCCCTGTGTGTCTGTATCCAACCCTTTCCCGCTGACGTTTGCAGGGTTTAGCTATCTGGATTACCTGGATCCCAGCGCTGGCTATGGATGGATTCCTTAGGCATTTGGTAGCTCTGGGTTTGGTAGCTCTTACCTTTTCTCCTATTACTTAAATTCCACAAATATTTCAGATGTATTCATCCTTGTTTTTGATTATAGGATTATTGGATCAATTGTTTTAAGATCAGTGGATTTACTTTCTGAAGTACTTATAGTTAAGTGCACAAACTTGGTGTGCAAACACCGGCTGTATATTGTCACACCACGATCAACACCCTCGGAAGAGTGAACCTCTGTGAAGTGGCCCACAGCTTGGCTTCCTCACGGCCACTCTTTTCCCAAGCGAGGCAGCTCTCATTGCTTCTCAGAGCTCTTAGATAGAAGAGCTCACTTTGTACCTGAGCCAGCGCCTGGCTCCCCGGGTGTGCCTGTTGTAGGTGTGAGTACAGTTCTTCTCAGCAGGCTCAACTTAGAACTAACTCTACATCTCTCTTCTTCAGCCTGTAATCTGGACGTGATTCTGGGGTTTGATGGATCAAGAGATCAGAATGTATTTGTGGCTCAGAAGGGCCTCGAGTCCAAGGTGGACATCATCTTGAACAGAATCAGCCAGATGCAAAGGATCAGCTGCAGTGGCGGACAGCTGCCCACTGTGCGGGTATCGGTGGTGGCCAACACCCCCTCGGGGCCCGTGGAGGCCTTTGAATTCAGTGAGTACCAGCCGGATCTGTTGGAGAAATTTCGCAACATGCGCAGCCAGCACCCCTACGTCCTCACCGCGGACACGCTGAAGGTCTACCAGAACAAGTTCCGGCAGTCCTTGCCCAACAGCGTGAAGGTGAGTGGCCCAGTCAGTCACTTTCCGTGCAGCCCCTGGAGGCTTTCCCTGGCACCTGAAGCCACCCCTGGTTATTCCCACCTCACAGTCTATGGGACTGGGTTCCTCGTGCCCAGGGGAAGTGGTTCTTCACTGATTGGCCGTCATAATTTCATGTCGTATTTTTCTAGCTTTACTTAACCTCTAAAAACAGCATCCTTGCTCTCAGTAATGATGCTCGAGTAAGTTGGGTTTGTGACTCATTCATGTTTAATGATGGTCCTACCTATTAAGTAAGGCACGCTCTTGGCTTGTGTTTCTGTGCGTGTGCGTACGTGTACTTACGTACATGGGTACGTGATGTGCACACACTATTCATCTGTCAGGGCTCTCACAACAAAGCACTGCAGGCTGGGTGGCTTAAGTAGCAGAAATGTATTTTCTCTCAGTGCCGGAGGCCGAAGTCTGACCTGAGGTGTTGGCAGAGCAGGTTTTCTCTGAGGCCAGCTGCTGTATGGTGCACTTGGCCTCCCTCTGTGCACATGCGTGCTCAGCGCCGAAGGACATGAGTCGTTCTGGATTAGAGGCCATCTGCGACCTCACTTAGCTTCATTGCCCCTTACCTCTTCCCAAGCATAGCCACATTCTGGGTGCTGGGGTTTTGAGGGTAGCACAGTTCAACCGAGGACAGATAGACAGACTGACAGACAGACAGACACACACCATTTCTAGAAACCACATCTCAGAAATATGAGATAAGAATGAGATGAGCTGATCTATTTTTGTTATTAATTGTGTCTTAAAAAACATACCAAACGCTGAACTCTACCCATTTATTTCCATCCTCTTATTGTACAACATCCTAGATCAGAGCTCCCGATTTCCTCAACTGTAAGATGAGGGGTTTGATCCAGGCAAGTCCATCTCAGGCCCCTTCTCTGGTCTGTGAGTTTCTTTCCTGCTTGGGTGGGCCTGACTCCCCTCTGGTTTGCAGGTGGTCATTCACTTTACCGACGGCGTGGACGGAGACCTGGCCGACCTGCACAGAGCTTCCGAGGCACTCCGGCAAGAAGGTAGATTCAGGGGCTTCCTAACTGTGAGAGGACAGCCCAGGTGAGGCAGGGCTGGCTACTCTGCAGGGAGAAAGCTCTCGGCTGGTGGTCCTCGGGGGCTGGCCGCTTTGGTTGGAGGACCCTTCCCCGGCATCTTCGCCTTTCATTGCCGGCCAGGGCCTGTGGGAGGAGGCCGGCAAAGATTCCTTCCGAGCCAGGACAGCTCTGTTACCAAGCCCTGACACAGGCGCTCGGGCGCTGAGGCCCACGCAGGTGGCGGGACACCTGGAATGCTGGTGCCTTTGCGAAAGGACCAAGTATTGAGTTGTCTGCCTCCGTTCCGGGAGCTGGAACGGCATGTGCGCTCCAAAGAACTCTCAGCTCAAAGCACTGCAAGATTTAAGTTAAAACACACCCAAATAATGAAAGATAAGTTCCTGGCGGAGGTAAGGGGTGGCTGAGCAGGCACACCTGTCATCAGAGGCTCACTGCTTTGGAATCGGCCGCGTGGACTTGGGGAGCGCTGGCGGAGCCTGGGTCTGTGAGCTTGCTTCCTGAGCTCTGAGATGAGGCTGCTGCTGCCTGATCCGGGAGGATGTCTGGGTCCCCGCATGCGCATGCCCGTTCAGCAGGGCCGGGATGAAGAACATGTGTGACCATCCTTCCCGGATGCCACTTCCTGTCTTGAAAGTAAAAAGTGTAGCTAATAACGAATTGGAAACAGTAACTCAGAGGAGGCCAGAGCTTCAGTATTCCAACTCCTCAGGGCAGCCAATCAGCTTGATGAAGCATGTTAAAGCCAAATTCACACTGAATTTGATTTTGGAAGAAAGCCAGGCGAAAGGCGTGGCCAGCTTGACAGGCCCGGGTGACCGCGTTCCGTGTCTTCCCTCCAGGTGTCCACGCCCTGATCCTGGTGGGCCTTGAGCGAGTAGCCAACCTGGAGCAGCTGACGCAGCTGGAGTTCGGGCGGGGGTTCATGTACGACAGGCCCCTGCGGCTTAACCTCCTGGATTTAGATTATGAACTGGCTGAGCAGCTCGTGAGTTTTATTCTAAGGTCTTTACAAGCAAACTCATTTAGGTCCTGTGATCTTTGGCATCTCAAGACAACGAAGCCAGTTCCGGCCTGGGGAGTGGGGACAGGGTCTGGGTGGATGAGTGAACTCATTCAGTTCGCTTGGGACCTTGTTGCCCTAATGTGTGAATCCTCAAAGGACCTAGCATGGAGCCGGAACAGCCGGCAGGTGGGTCTGAGGGCATGCTGATGTTGCGGGCTCAGAGTTCTCTGTGCTCCTGAGCAGTGGCTTTTTTCCTCCCTTCCTTCCTTCCTTCCTTCCTTCCTTTCTTCCTTCCTTCCTTCCTTCCTTCCTTCCTTCCTTCCTTCCTTCCTTCCTTCCTTCCTTCCTTCCTTCCTTCCTTCCTTCCTTCCTTCCTTCCTTCCTTCCCTCCCCAGGGATTGAGCCCAAGGGCACTTAACCACTGAGCTACATCCTCGGCCCTTTTTTGCTTTTTACTTTGAGACAGGGTCTCACTAGGTTGTTTATAGCCCTACGAGGTTGGCGAGGCCGACTTTGAACCCGAGATTCTCCTGCTTCAGCCTCCCAAGCCGTGGGATTCCAGGCGTGCACCACTGTGCCTGGCGAGCAGTAGCCTCTTACAATGACTTTTCATTCATAAGATTTCTGGGAAGGCCACACCTTGCAGCTGACCCGCCCAGGACAGGCAGCAGTGGCCACAGTGTCTGAGAGTTTACATGATGAAAACAAGATGTTGCTTGAAAAGAAAGACCGAGGCCACTCAGGGTGGAGAAGAGCTTTACTGCCTTCTCCTCTGGTTTCCTTGGTGAAAATGAAGGAACCCCATGAGGCTTCCTCTTCACGGAGCCCGGCCTCTACCCAGCAGGCAGAGTTGCCTCCTGGGCTTGGGAGACGTGGGAGAGTTGGGCCTGAGTGGTGAATCGTGGTTCTTTGGTGGTGGCAGTAGAGAACTAAGTGGCTGGGACCAACCCACTCGCCCCTCCTTCCCTCCTACCTTCTTCTGGGCCTGGAATTAGGATTTTTTACTGGGTGGAAGGAAGTTGAGTCAGTTGACGAATCTGGGACAGGGGAGAAAGTGAAAGCACTAGCTCTTTGCAAGGAATCGCGTGCGGTCACCACTGGCTCAGCAGATGGAAATGTATCTGGGTCGCGCCCTTTGCCTCCCAAGGTCAGCAGTGAGTGGAAAGGAGTGTCAGGGTGCGAGGGGGTGTTTGAGGCCCTGATGACTGGTGTTCAGTTATGGCCTTTGTGGCCCAGTAGCTGGAACCCCTTGTGTCTGCCCCACCCCACAGCTGCTCCAGGGTCCCCTCTGGGCTGGTACCGTTTCCCTGACTGGCGATGGTTCTGCAGAAGCCATACCATGTCTCTGCTTTGGCTCCGTCTTCCATCCTGGCCAACTGCAGTTGTTGGTTAGGTTTTGCATTGGACTTTAAACAGGAGGTAGTTACACTTGAAATTTGAAACTCGGATGTCTGTGTTGTAAACTTTTAGAAATGTGGCCACTCGGGGGACATAGTGGATGAGTGCTACCTTCCTGTGTGGCTCTTGTTTCTCCCTTTGGTGACTCCCTCCCCCTGTCCTCAGCCAGGCCTGTCTTTGAGGGGCTGCCCCCTCGGTGACAGTGTCTCACACTGGGAAGCCCACGTGCGTCAGAGTTGATCTTTATCAGCATACTTACGATTCTTCAGCTAGACATTTGGCATGTGAACTCCCGTGTTCTTTGCTTTGGCAGGACAACATTGCTGAGAAAGCTTGCTGTGGAGTTCCCTGCAAATGCTCCGGAGAAAGGGGAGACCGAGGGCCCATTGGCAGCATCGGGCCAAAGGTGCGGTAGCTTTTTTGAGCCTCCCCTTAGACTTGAGCCTACCTCTGCCTCAAAGCCTGCCATGACTCTAGCTGGGTGACCTCGCTGATACTGCGGCCTGGAGGTGGGCATTGCCTGGGGTCCCGCTGGAGGAGGTGGAGTGAGGTCCACACATCTGCCTCTTCCATGGGATGAGGTCCACACAGTCTCCTCTTCCATGGGATGAGGGAATCTGTTTTGAAGACTGGTTCTTCATTTCCTAAACTAATATTGACACCATGGCATTGCTGCCTGGTGGCCTCCCTGTGCCGGACAGCTGGGCTCTTAGCGTGGCTTCTAGGAGGGATGCCAGCAGACTTCCTTGGTAAAGGAAGAGCCCGGCCTGACAGGAAGTCTTAACGTATAGGCGACACCTAAAGCCCCGCTAGATTTAGCTCTGCTGGGCCAAGTGAAGGGGCTCCCAGGGAGGAAGGCAGAACCAAGAACCTTGGACTGAGCCAGGGAACCCCTGTGCTCTGTTTCAGGGTATTGCTGGAGAAGATGGCTACCGGGGTTATCCTGGCGATGAGGGTGGACCGGTAAGTGAAAGCTACCTGTTCCTTGAGCTCTCTTCTCCTGTCCCTCTGTGATGTACTGAATTGTTCACATCATCTGTGTGGCTGCTGATGACTTTGTGAGAAAAATCATCTTCCGACATCCTTACCAGCTTTCCTCAGATTCGTGCACTGTGGAAAACAGGGCCACAATCTGAGTGTGACAAAAGTGGGTGAGGGGTGTGGGGCCATGCTTCATCTAAGGAGACTGAAGGCCACCAGGGTCTACTAAGCTAAGACGAGCGAGCAGGGCACCAGGCAGGGCTGTGGTCACCCCCTGTGGGGCTGTGGTCACTCCCTGTGGGAACGTCTCCTTGACGTGTTCTGATTCCCTTCTCAGTATCTGGGGACCTGTGGAGGGTGGAAGAGCTGCAGGGCCTTTGGGGACAGGGCCTGGAACAGACATGGGCCTAGGAGGTTGTGGGACCCTATACAAGGTGCAGCCCTGGGACAGGAGACAAGGGTCCTGGGGAGTAGGTGGGTTCTTCAGGGCCCCACCCAGGATGCTGGGTGTCAGGGCTGGCCTGGCCCCACCGGACAGCTGGGAACAAGACCTTGCAGATGATAGGCCAGACAGCAGATCCTCTGTGAGGGTCTAACACCCTCACCTGGGTCACCCAGGGGTCAACAGTGCCCTTGGCACTGTGACCCTCCCATAGCCTGCTCCCTCCAGGGCAGCTACAGGTCCTGTTAGGCCTGGTGCTGGGTGCTGAGCTCCTCCTGTCTCCCACACTGGGTCAGCGTCCTCACAGGGGAGTCTCCCCCTGCCTCTCCCTTTGCAGGGCTGGGCAGACAGGAGGGGGGCTCAGCTTGCCTGACTCTCCTTTTTCACAACAGGGCGAGCGAGGTCCACCCGGTGTGAACGGCACCCAAGGCTTCCAGGGCTGCCCGGGCCAGAGAGGAGTAAAGGTACAGTGTGGGGTCAGGTCAGCGCTCACAGGTGACGCACGTGCACACCAGGCTTCTGCATTCTCAGTGTCTTAGCAGCTGGGGCCTCATCAGGAGGCAGCCGGACGGGTGGGTCAGGAGCTTGGAGCTGGCCCCGGCTGGAAGGGAGCCTGGGAATTGGAGGAGTCGTTTCCTCTGGAAACGCGAGCAGTCAGGAGACAGTCACGAGGGTGGCGGGAGGCTGGGGCCAGGTGGCCTCATGCCCTGGGCCTGGGAGGGACCAGGGAGGCAGGGATCAGCTGCTGGCTCTGCTGGAGTTTCTCCTCTGTGCTGAAGTTGGAGGCAGGTGCTGAGGGGAAGCCCACCGCCCCATAGTCTCAGAGCTGGGCTTTGCCTTGCGAGCTCCTTCGCCTGCCAGGGAGCCAAACCCACCCGGGTCAGCCTCAGCAAATCAGTTCATGGCTCCTCTCGTGATGGAGAGAGGCAGCCAAAGCAGCAAAGCTCTATGAACTTTCAGAGGCTGGGGATTCAAGTGGGTGGGGTGGCCCCTGCCTCTTCTGCCCAAGTGACCCAGCTGTGTAGCAGGAACTCACCTTTCCCTGTCCCTTGCCTTCCAGGGCTCTCGCGGATTCCCAGGAGAGAAGGTACTTGAGCTCCTTTTTGTTTTGGAAACCTCCCCGGTCTCTCTCCTGATCTCCCCCGACACTCACCTGTCTGTCTTGCTCCCTCCCAGGGTGAATTAGGAGAGATCGGCCTGGACGGTCTCGATGGGGAAGATGTGAGTGACTTTACTTTTTAAGTCCAAACCGCTTCTGGTTCTGAAGATTCCAGAACCTAACACGCTGGTCGACAGCAGAAGCCGTGCAAGTGATCTTTCTCATTGTCTTCGGCAGGGAGACAAGGGGCTGCCGGGTTCTTCTGGAGAGAAGGGGAACCCAGGGAGACGGGTAGGTGGATTTCCATGGTGCTGCGCTTGTGGAAAGGACGTTGGCATCCCATCTAGGGACTGGTTATTTCCTGTCCATGTACAGTAAGCCTGCTTCCTCCAGGCAGCCTTCCCTGACCTCCCCTGCAGGCGCGCCCCTGACGCTCCCCTCGTTTGGAGTGCGTGTCCCCTAGGGCAGGCACTGAGTTTCTTTCATTATAAGTAAATCCCCGGTGCCTGGACCCCCAGTAGATATTTGTGGGTTAACTAAACAGTTCAGAGATGTTTAGAAGTGATTTTGCCTTAATGTCAAATGAGTAAGTGGTGATGCCATTTTAGTTAAGATCCAGGAAGTGGAGAGTGATTTTCAGGGCAAGACAAGAATCTGATGAATGAGTCTGGGAACCTGATGTACTATATGGCTGTAGCTAGTGAAAGAGTACAGTACTAGGGATTTGGGTTAAATTAGTGGATTTCAGCTGCTCTTGTCACAAAAATAAAGTAACCGTGTGACGATAGAGCTAATTTGATTCTCTGTAGAAACCATTGTACTGTCTACAAATGCCCCACAACGTGTGTCGTGGACCTCAAATACACTCAATGAAATTATTTAAAATCCCCCAAAGCACCAAGTTTTACCTTCCACTTTATGCCTCTTTTAGGGTGACAAAGGACCCAAGGGGGACAAAGGAGAAAGAGGAGATATGGGAATCCGTGGTGACCCGGTAAGGATTTCCTTATCAGACCTGAGCGGGGGGCGCGTGGTGGGAGCACGGAAGGAGGGCGGAAGGGGGGCCTCATCTGGAAACCGCTCTGGAATACGTGGGTGGATGCCTGCTGTGCTGTTCTTACAACTGGGGTTGCTGGACGTGGTTTGTCCCCAGCTAAAGAGGGAAGCATCTCCAGGTGGCATCACAGGAAGACTCAGAGGCTCTTCCATAGTGCTGTTCCAGGACACTTTATTTTCTTGTTTCATGATTCTGTAAAAGAGACCATTTCCGGCCTGCCTCTCCTCTGAGCCTCCAGCCTCTGGGATGGAGGACAGGCGCCAGTGACCTGGGCATTCTCCTCCCTCGGGAGGAGGTCTGGCTCCTGCTGGGGCCTGAGTGGTGTGCTCATGCCATGCTCGGGCTCCGTCAGAGCTGGACGGATGTTGTCCGGGTAGGAAGTGGCCGCAGGGACCATCCTTCAGAGCCTTGCGGCCACATCAGCACTGATACTTTCTGGACCATCCAATCTAGTGGCCGTGGCTTTCCTGATATAGAGACTCATTCCTGGCCCATGTTGTTCTCAGGGTGAATCAGGACGGGACAGCCAGCAGAGAGGACCCAAAGGAGAGACCGGTGACATCGGCCCCATGGTACAGTGCTCCATGTTCATGTTCTCCCATGTTCAGGACCAAAGAAATGGCTCTCACATTGCTGGCCAGCGGCTGCAGAGGCCATGCTGTGGCCTTTAACATGAGAGTAGCATGAGAGTCTCCGTGAGACTGGCGAATGTGTGCCGACCCTGAGGGACTCTCCAGGGGAACCAGAGCAGCCTGCACTGAGTGGGCTGCGTGGTGGCAGGACCTGGGCTCCTTAGGTATTCATGGAAGTGCTGGTCCAGCCAAGGGCTCCGGGAGGTGGGAACGCACCTGAGGCCGACGCACCCCAGGACTCCCTCCTGCAGACGGGCCCTTCCCCGAGAACTGACCCCTTCCTGCAGGGTCTCGGGCCTTGTGCCAGAGTTAGAAGTTCATGTCTGCAGGTCAGAATCTCAAGGCCGTTTTTTCCCCACAATAGGGTCTCCCAGGAAGAGATGGTGTATCAGGAAGTCCGGGAGAACCTGGGAAAGATGTGAGTACCTCAGGTCTCTGGGGGTTCTGCAGGGGTTCTCAGCAAGCGCCACACCATCTGCCAAATGTGCCTGTCACAGTTACTCAGCACTCTTCGTGAGGAAACTACGGGGACTTCTGAGACCATTTCTCTGTCCATTCTGTGCTGTGCTAATAGAATACTGCAGACTGGGTGACTTATAATGAACACATCCCCCACCCCTGCTGCTGGGGATCAAACCCAGGGCCTTGAGTAGGCCAGGCAATAGCTACTACTGAGCCACACCCCACATCCTGTTTATGTGGCCCCAACTCTGGGGCCAGGGAAGTCCTCCGGCATGGTGCTGGCACCCAGGAAGGCCTTCAACCTCCATTTTCCCATGTTAGAAGGCAGAGGGCAAGTTCGCGATTGTGACGTAAATCTTGCTGCTTACAGAAATTTTTCATCCTTTTAATTTGCTGTTTTCCATCTCTTCTCTCCCTGCAGTCCTGCATCCTCCCCTCCCCAAAGAATACCAAACAGACATGTTCAAAAATAATATCTTTGCTGCTTTCCAATGTTTGCCCTGGTTTTAACCACTAAATATTTAAAAAATCCAAACAAATGCTAATGCTGGGGTTGGGGGAGTCAGGGGTAAGAAGGCTGAAGAGATTGCTTATTTCTTGTCGTTGTTTAATTGACGCTTATTTTCTTTTGTGCTGCTGTTGCTCGGACAACCAAACTAGGTGCAGCTTGTCCTAGTGCACTGTGTCTTGGCCTTGCTTTTTTAAGGCATTTCAGAAACGTCTTGCAGAGTAGCTCATTGCATGTCGAGCCTTGCAGTCTGGCTGAAGGATGCTGAACCCAGAGTGATATAAATCGTCTTTATGAAGTCCCGTGAAAGCTTCCAGGTCCCAAGGGTGCAGAGAGCAGGGCCCTTGCTGCTGGGAGGAGAGGGTGCCTGTGGGAGGGAGCACTGGCCTGGAATTGTGTCATCCTCGAGGAAGCTCAGGAAGCTGATGGTGTCCAGAGTGGATCTCTGCTCTGACAGAGGACCAAGCTGCATGTGGGTCTGGGAAGCTGGGAAGGGATCCCCAGTCTCTTTCTGAGTAGCGGCAGCACATTCAGGTCCCAGCAGCTGATGACCAGAGGCAGTGTGTGAGGCGAGGGCTTTCCAAGGGAGAGTCTCCCTTGTAACTCAGGGCTGGTCATGCTTCCGGAATCCACACGCAAGCAAATATTGAAAATGACGCCTGAAAAGATTTGAGCACCATCACTGCACAGTGCTGTAGAGTACACAATGGCAAACGAATGAGGAAATGTTCATTTTCTGTTGCAATTAGCTCTGGCAACTCAGTGTGTAAGTAGTTTCCTGAATGACTTAAAGTGTAGGGTGCATACAGTTGGTTTCAGTTCCTTGCACCAGGTAGAAGATGAATCGTGTCCCCCCAGCCACTGGGCTGTATAACTCTGCACGCAGCCTGCCTCTGGCCTGGATAATGGGCCACCGCGCACTGCTGGCCTCAGATCAAACTCTAGGGTGTCCTCTTCGGGAGGGGGCCTTGCACAGATAACCCAGGGCATCCTGGGTTCCCACCTTGAACCTCCGAGTCACTTGTCAGCCAGTGCACACGTTTGGACCAGAGTCACCTCTGGAGTGTCCAGGAATGTCGCCGAGGGAGGAGCCTGACCTCAGGGCGGGACTTTAGGTTCACGGTGGTTTAGGTGGTTTTGGACCCTGGGCGTGGCTGAGTGTGCTGCGCTTGGCTGTGCGCCGTGGTGCGGGGGACTCCCTGCCGGTGCCGAGCACGTCTCATTACTGCCGCTCTGGTTAGGGAAACGGAGGGAAAGCAGGCCGGTCCGCCTTCCGCCTCACATTCCTCCCTGGCAGCTGGCGGGGTTGCCGGCCAGAGTCCCTGTTTTGCTTGGCGGGTGGGGTCCGAGGTAACTCAGAGCTTTCCTTGGAGCTGTGAGCCAAGTGGCCAGGAAGCAAGGCTTCCCTGCGCTGGGGCCGAGGGAGGGGTCCTGGGGCGTGTCTCCCTGGGGCGCCTCGGCCTGGCTTCTGGCGCCTGTGGGTGCCGGCAGTGGCTCAGGGGTGCCGGCTCCCTGCCAGAGCCCCTGTCTCCCCTCACGTGTGTGACTCTCCACAGGGCGGCTTTGGCCGAAGGGGACCGGCGGGCGCTAAGGTGAGTCCAGGCTGGCGTCTCCTCTGTAGCCACGCTGTCCCGCACTGGGCCTCAGGAGACCGCCGGGTGCCAGACACCCTCCCCGGCTGTCGTGGCTCTTGGGTGCAGAGAGCCACTGCCAGGCCTCCTGCCAGCACCTCAGTCTCGGCCCTTCTCCAGGGCCGTGTGGAAGGCTTCCCAGAGGAGAGTGGGGGTGAAATAAAGGGAAAGTGACTCATCAGGTGGCACCCCTAATGCGCCCCTCAGCTGGTCCTCTGGCCTGTGCAGGGCAGGCCTGGGTCTACAGCATCCTCGTTTCACAAAGCCCTCCCAGGGAACAGGTGGCTGCCGTGTGTGTGGCTTCTCTTCCCCGTGACTGGGTCTGTCTCCTGGCCCCGGAGAGCTGGGTTCTGCCTGTGTCCCTAGCCCAGAACCGGTGGTAGGACCCAGAGCCCATGCCGCTCTGAACCAGGCTGACTCCTCGCTTCTTCTCTTGTCTCAAAGGGCAACAGGGGCGGTCCAGGCCAGCCGGGCTTCGAGGGAGAGCAGGGCACCAGAGGCGCACAGGTGGGTGACCCTTCCCAGGTTCCCTGGCGTTTCGTGTTTTTAAAATTGAGATGATGTGCACGTAACACAGAATCAGCCATTTTAAAACGTGCAGTTGGGGGCGTGTAGTGCATTCAGTCGTGTGCAATAGTCCCAAGCATTTTTATTAGCCCCCAAAGTGACTTTGCACAGAGTTGCTCCCCCAGAGTCCCCGGTCACCACCAGTCCTTGTTTTTATGTATTTGCCTACTCTGGACATTTCTTATAAATGGAACCATTTTGTAGGAGGCTTTTGAATTTGTCTCCTTTCACTTAGTATAAGATTTTTGAGTTCCACTCGTGTGTGACATATTTCAGAATCTCATTCCTTTTAACGGCTGAATAATGTTCCATCGTGTGGACCTGGCACAGTGGATCCATTTGTCAGTCATCCAGTGACTGGGTTGTCTCCACCTTTGGGTTACTGTGCATAAAGGTCCCATGGGGCTCCTCATGGGCAGCCCCCTCACTAGCACTTTTACTTCTCAGGGCCCACCTGGTCCCATTGGTCCTCCAGGCCTGATTGGGGAGCAAGGTATTTCTGGACCTCGGGTAAGTGACCTCCCCTCTTAGCTAACAGGTAGCACAGCACCCCGGCAGAGTGAGACCTGACCTCCCCTCTTAGCTAATAGACAGCACAGCACCCCGGCAGAGCGAGACCTTCACGTATGATGGATCTGCAGGCAGGCCTGTCCCTCGACCCTACTCTGCAGCACAAACCCTGGGTCCATCTTTGGTCCCCGTTTCTTAGTGCTCCAGAGGCTCTGAGTCCAGAGGCCCCTGGTTGGCAAGCAAGGCAGGAGTTGCCTCATCTCAGAAGTCTCAGGATAGAACTGGATAAAATCTAGTGAAATCTACTGAAATTGGTAGATGTGCCAATGTGCCAAGGTCAGTGGCTAGCACACTTTGGGCCCCTTGAGATAGCCTTCTGGTTCAGCATTTCATGTAAGGAGTTCCTCAGCCTCCAGGGCAGAGCAGCAGGTGTTCCTTGGGCTGCCGTGCCCACAGGTGTTGGGCATCTCAGCCAGCAGATGAGCAGAAGCAGGTTGCTGTTGGTGGGCCCAGGTGCCAGGGAATCCCCACTTCCGGTTTCTCTCGTGTCTGAGGTGATAGGCAGGGAGCCATCCAGTCAGTGGTCATAGAACGAAACAGAGGCTATGAAGCTGGTGGCTGAGCTGGTATAGCTGGTGCTGGAAGCTGCTTTGTGAAAACTGGCAGTCGTTGTTGAGAAAGTTCTTCTCTAACTCGAGAGTGGATAAAGAATTAGATTTAAAGTTTCTGTGTTGTAGTTTTTTAAACATTTGTTGAACTTCTGGTTAACCGAGAGTTTCTGTTACCCAAATAGCTCACCAACAGCCCAGAAACATGGATTGGTCTGTGCTTTCCCAAGGTCTATTTCAGGGCCATTTCTGGGTTGTGTAGGCTGCACCCCACTCTTAGGTTTACTTCTATTCAGTGGTTTATTCATTCACCCAACAGACACTTAAGTACCTCTGGACAGCGGCTGCTCACTGTGGGGTGTAGGACCCAGTCACATAAAGTCAGGGGCTTGTTGGGAAGCTCGCATGGCAGGTTAGTTAGCTGCGGGGGCAGCGGCTCCTGGAGGCGGGCTCCGGAGGTGATGCTGCCATTTGAACTTGCTCGAGCATCTCCAGCTCGTGGCATTCGAACACGGAGTGCTTGTGCATCACAGGCAGCGCAGGTCACCGGCCCTGCGCTCCACTCCACCAAGGGAGAGCTGGGATTCCCAGGCGCGTGGGCTGGGCGGTTGGCCCTGGTGACACACACCTTTCCTTGTGCTACAGGGGAGCGGAGGTGCCGCTGGGCCTCCTGGAGAACGTGGCAGAACCGGTCCCCTGGGAAGAAAGGTTTGTCTGGAGAAAGGCGGAGCTTGGACATGTCCCCTCGCCTCGCTTGACATTCTGTCTGCTTAGTCCCAACTCCCTTCCCCTCCCTGCTGGTGGGTCCCACGACAGCTGCCCTGTGGGTGCGCCCCACCAGCCAGACCACCGTGCACCTCACCCCAGCTCAGCGGCTGCTTTCTCCTGATCAGACCCGCCGCTTGCTGGTGGAGGATCTGGTCTGTTCTTGCTTGACTTTCACGGAGCAGCTGGGCACAGCTTTGTGCGGTTGCAAAGCTACAAGGGACCCAGGGATACAGGCAGAGCACATGCAGCGACTCTTTGCCCCACGAGGTCATACAAAACCTGGGCTCCAGTGGCTTGGGATGACCTCAGGCTTGTGACACGAAGGCTGAGCACCTGCTCCTATCAGCTTTGGGGAAAACGACTCTTTCTTCCCCAGAGGCCTGTTCCGGTGCCCCGGGAGAACAAGCACCATCCCTCCTGAGTTCTTTCTCAGTACTTCACATACCAATGTTGCAGTTTAAAGAATACTGTATTTGTTATTTTTAGATTGACACATAATAACTGTAGGTATTTATGGGGCCAGTGAGATATTTTGATGCAGGCACACCATGCAGTCATCACCTCAGGGTGACTGACATTTCCTCATGCTGGGAACCTTTGAACTCACCTCTTCCAGTTTTTTTGGAGATGTACACTGCATGGTTGAAAGCTACTCAGCCCCACGCTGTGCTGCACCAGGACTTCCTCCCCTTTCTGACTGCTCTGGCTGCTGTTCCTCAGCCTCTCTCTCCCCTGCACCCTCTGAGCCTCTGCTTCACTCTCTCCCTCTGTGGGATCAGTCGTCCTCACGGCTTCCACACATCCCTGAGGACACTTGGGGTCTGTCTTCTGCGCCGGGCTCCTTGCAATGCAAAGTGATCTCACAGTGGCCTGAGCTTGCAGCGGCCCTCCAGGGACATCCCCAGAGCGCCCCAGCCTCACTGTGGTGTCCCCTTTTGCCTCTGTCTAGGGCGAGCCTGGAGAGCCAGGGCCAAAGGGAGGAGTGGGGAACCGTGGCCCTCGCGGGGAGACGGTAAGGCCCCGGGCGCTTAGCTGCCCGCTGACTCTGCTGGCAGGTACGGGAAGCTGGGCCCTGGGTTCCCACAGAGGCCAGTGGGCATCGCTTTTTGTATCACTGGGGATACGATTGAAAATATTGGAATCTGCTGCTTATAAACAGCCAATACGTCTCCAAATGTCTTATTTAATTGGCGCGGGAGG